>NW_007232363.1:181297-195964 GCF_000164805.1 Carlito syrichta
CACTCACCTCAGCCTCCCAAAGGCGCAGGATTACAGGCTGAGCCACCCAGCCCGGCTTCTATTTTTTTATATACATAATCTATGATAAAGTGTAATATATAAACCAGGTACAGCAAGGGATTAACAATAGTAACTAACAATGGAATAGTATAGCAGCAGTCATAGTTATATGACTGTGGTCTCTCTCTTCCTCTCTTTCTCTCTCTCAAAAAATCTTAATACTTTTGGACTCAGATTGATCTCAAGTAACAGAAACTGCAGAAAGCTAAACCTTGCATTAGGGGGACTTCTATGTTTACAGAGCTCTCACTGGTGCCAAGCACTGCTTCATAAATCACAAATCATATATTTGGTTCCCAATGCTTACAAAACTCTATGAAATACCTGTGATAATCATCTCAGTTTGACAACTCTCAGAGGTGAGAACATCACAGCCCCACTGAGTTGTGAGAAGCCCAAAGAGGTTGGTCTCCACGGCCCCTCCACACACTGGCTCCATCCATGGACAGCTCTGAGCCTTCGCTCCTCCCTGGCCATGGTGCTGATGGCAGCTGCAAGGTACAGGTGCGTGAAGACTCAGTGAAGAGTGAGAACATGTTTGGGAACATCTCTGCTGCAGTTACTTTTCTCATCTGTCCTAAAGGGGCTAGGTTGCTTTTTTGCCAGTTGATAGAGTGACTCTCTCTAACAAGGGGCATGCTGGGTGGAGGGAGAAACAGCCTCAGACACCGCTGGGTGTGTGACTCCATGGGCAGATGGTTCTGGGAGGAGTAGTTGTGTTCACCGGAAGCACCTGCCTGCAATCAGAGCCCAACGCACCCAGCCGGTACTCCTGACTCATGTGTTCCTGCAGCAGCAGGAAGCTCCATAAAGGTGCTCCCACTGTTCATCTTCACAGCAGGTCCCGGAACCACCCAGGCGGTCTGATAGCCCCACCCAGCAGCAGCTGCCTTCCCACGTGGCTCCTCATCCTTGTGTAGAGCCTGAGTAGTGTAGGAGGGACAAGGGACCCTGGCTCTGAAGGGACACACCCGCTTCAGGGCTTGTTTACAGACCTCAATGCCACCGCCACCAGGGCCAGGAGTCCTCTGCGTGCTCAGCATCATTTTCACAGGCAAAGCCTTTTTCTTTCCTTTTTAATATACCAGGGACCCCCCCCATCAACAGCTGTGTGATGGGCTTCCAGCCCTCTGTAAACAACAGCTTGCAGCTGGAGCCACCCTAGGACACGATGCCTTTTCCCACACCCATGCCCACACTCCTGTCTTGCCAACAGTCACCCAAGATGCCCTGGGACCTCATACCCTCCCTCCGTGCCCATGCCCACACTCCTCCCTGCCATCAGTCTCCCAAGATGCCCTAGGACCCCATGCCCTCCACCCACACCCTTGCCTGGGCTCCTCACTGTTAACAATCTCCCAAGATACCTCAGGACCCCATGTGCTCCCACTAGACCCTTGTCAACAGTCTCCCAGGATGCCCTAGATCTCATGCTCTCTACCTACATCTGCACTTTGCCCCTGCCAAAAATCTCCCAAGATGCCCTAGGACCCCATGCCCTCTACCTACACCTATGCTCCTCCCCTGCCAATAGTCTCCCCAGAGAACAGAGAGGGATACAACTGAGATGCATTTCTGATGGCAACCCCACTCCACAGCACAGCGGTGACTTTTCTGAAGCCCCAATAGGCCCAGCCTGGGGAGCCTCTACGTGCCCCTCTGCATCGCGACCCCAGCGGTACCTGAGAGGGTGGTCTTTGCTGTGGGAGGAGACTGAGATAAATCTCAGGAAGCCAGAGCACCCTTGGGGTTGCTTTAACATCTCAGTCCTATGACTGGAGTCCACTTTTTACCCATGGACACTCTACTTGTCTCTCCAGGTTTGGTGTGAAAGGGTTTTCTCCATAACGAGATATACAAGTTAGTAGGATGAGAGGGCCACAGTGTCTAGACAGGGGATATTTCAGAAAAAGGGGAATGCAGAGAGGCTGAGAAGGTATGTCAAGATGGCGGGGAGTTGCTCCAAGCCCATCACTCCACAGGCGTTCAACTCTTCTTCCATCGTGGTGACATCACTTCCAGCTGCTTCCTGCACAAGGGGACCTTCTCCACACCCTCCTTTGAGCCCCGCTGCTTCTCTCTGTCACTTTCCCTCACTTGGGAGCCCAGGACCCAGGTCCAGCAAGCCTTGGCCGTAGGCTTGGGCTTGAGACTCCCTCAAGACAAGGGATGGCAAGCCTTTCTTTAAGGTCAAGGATGTCATGGATCTCTTGCAGTGGATACTGTGAGGAAAATGGGCACAAGATCACACTCATGCCTCTTCAGCCAGGGAAAGCCAACCCCAAGTTTGTGCTGGATAAAAGGGGTGGCTCTATTATTGTCCCAGGATGTCCCAGGCAGGACACAGCAAGTGCTATCATCTTTACCAGAGGTGGACTGGACTTCAAGTCAGAACACGTGGTCTGAGTTTCGGGGAAAGTGGCTAACATTTTCTCCTTAAATAACTCACAAATAACAGGTATGGTCATCACAGTCACCGGTAAGACCACCGACACATCAGTCAGTCTTTGCAGGTTGGGAAAAAGGGTGTTTATGGCTCAGGTGTGGAAGTCAAGTCCAGAATGAACGAGGTGAAGGAATGGGGTGTTGAGGGACCTCCAACCCGAGGGGTTCCCCCATACCCATGCCTTGGAAAAGCTGGGATGTGTCTCCATAGAAACTACCTGTGGTCAGTGCAGGCCTAGTCTCAGCTGCCACTATTGTCAGCAGCCCTCCACATGCTCCATCCATCCACGGTGGCTGGAGGCACCCATCGGCCTTGGCCTTGTGCTGCTCTCTTTTCTCAGTTGCCATCTTGCTATGAGCACACCCGATGGGTGCTCTGTCCCGGCATCCCCATCCCCCCCTTTCCGTGGCTGCTTATACAGTGGCCCTGCCTGGCAAGTGCCCTGCCCTGTGGTCTCCCTCCGTTTCCTGAAGCTGCTTCTGCAATGTCCCTGCTCAGCAGGTACACTGCTCTGGGATCCCCCCTCCTGCAACTGCTTGTAGAGTGGCCCAGCCCGGTGGGCACCCTGCCCTGTGGTCCCCGCTTCCCGTGGTTGCTCATGCAGTGGCCCTGCCCAGCAGGCGCCCTGCTCTGTGGTTCCCCCCACTTTCTGAGGCTATTCCTGCAATGGCCTTGTGGGTCCCCCTTCCCGCAGCTGCTCGTGCAGTGGCCCTGCCCAGTAGGTGCTCTGTCCCATGGTCGCCACTTTCTGTGGCTGCTTCTGCAAAAGCCCTACCCAGCAGGTGCTCTGCCCTGTGGTTCCCCTCATTTCCTGAGATTGCTCCTGCAATGGTCCTGCCCGGCGGGCACCCTGCCCCTTGGTCCCCCCCTTCCCATGGATGCTTCCACAGTGGCCCTGCCTGGCAGACTCCCTGCCGTGAGATCCACCCTCTTCCAGCAGCAGCTCCTGCAATGGTACTGCCTGGTAGGTACCCTGCCCAGGAGTCTCCCTTCTCGTGTCTGTTTGTGCAGTGGCCCTGCCCAGCAGGTGCCCTGCCCCGTGGTCTCCCCTTCCCATGACTGCTCATGCAGTGGCCCTGTCCATTGGGTGCCCTGTCTCATGGTCCCCCCTTCCTGTGACTGCTCCTGCAAGGGCTCTGCCCAGCTGGCACCCTGTCCTGGAGTCTCCCCTTCCCCCGGCTGCTCCTACAGTGGCTATGGCCTCCACGCCAACTCAGCTGCTCAGGGTCAGCAGTCCTCCTGGTTTGTCACATCCATGGCAGTCTATGCTGTATCCACTTGGCTTACCTGGAAGTCATATTCTCCAGAATGCCCACCCTGTATGATTCTGGGTGAGAGGTGGCCTGAAGAGGACTCGCTCAAGGTTTGGATCACAGAGGCCAAGCAGTGCCCATCACCCCACAAAGGCAGCAGAGGGCCAGACGCCAGGAGGACAGACACAGGATCGCCTTGTGGTTGGACAGGTCCCTGTCACACTGGGCATCTCAGCCTGGCTGGCTAGGAGCTGCACAGGAGGTTTTGGACTTTGGAGCGGTCACTGCACAGGGGGAAGCGGTTCCCATAACCTTTCCGCAAACTCTATCAAGCCCCCGCTGGGCAGGCCATGCTGGTTGGATTGCCGGTCGCGTGATGTCTGACTCCAATGCCCTTTCCGAGACCCCATGGGCCCAGCCACTCCCAGCGTGAAGGTGCACCCCATCCCAGGTCCCTTGCCCGGGAGTCCTCCCTCAGCCCTCCTTCCCACCCAGTGAAGCATCCCCGACACCCTTATGGCAGGCTTCCCAGGCTCCCGAGATGGCCACAGCACAAAAGACAATGCCATGCCGCCACATTCTTTGTGTAACAGCTTCATCTTGAGCTATTTTTGTCACTCCATTTTTTAAAATGCTGGGATCCTTTCAGGAGGCCAGCAGTGACATTCCTTAGCACTTTATTTTCTGAAACCTTCAGGGTGGTCAACCAGGACAAAACAGAAATGATGGCTGAAGCCTAAATCAATAACTCCCAGTGGGGGGGGTGAGGAGTGGAGGGGTGTGATTTCTGACACCCACGGTGGGAGGGGGTTTGTCCCTAACTGTCCCGTCACAGTGGTAAAATTCAAAAATGATAATGGTTGTAAATTCACACTAAACATAAGGGTTTGGGATGAGGACGGCCGAAGGGAGATGCAAAGGAGTCACAAAGTCAGTTAACAAGGGAGGCAGCACCCAGGTGACTGGAGAGACTGAAGGTCGACTCTCACCTGGGAAGTGGGCCAGAAGCGCCCTTGGGGTCTCTGGCTATTGAGTCTTGTTGGCCATGGCTGCGATGCTAGCGGATCAGGCCATAGTGAGGCCAATATGCCTCGGTGACAGTGCTGGGAAGAATGGACCCTGTGGGACCTTGAAGAGCAATGATCAGCAAACAGGAAGAATGAGAATGTCTCCTACCAGCAGCGAAGATAAGCCTTTTATAGGGGCAGGCCTGGATTTTTTTCAAGTGTGTCCCAGAAGAACAAAGAGGTCATTCTTTCCCTTTGTGGTGGGGTGAGGTGGGGGTGGGGGAGAGCCAGGAAGCCATGCCAGGACTCAGGCAGTCTTTAACATTCCCACTGAATTTAACAACCAGCATTTATCCTGTACCTGCTTGGAGTGACTGCTGAGCAGAGAGACATACTCAAAAATGGGCCTTGTGCAGCTCTTGGGACGGACCCAGAAGGTCCCCATTACAGCATCCGGTGAGTGACATTAAGCCCAGGGAGCCCTGGCTTCACTGGGGTAGAGGCGAAAAGAGGGCTCTGAGCAAAAAGGAGACACCAGATTGTTGTGATGACTCATGCCTATTATCCCAGCACTTTGGGAGGCCAAAGCGGGAGGATCACCTCAGGCCAGGAGTTTGGAGGCCAGCCTGGGCAATATAGCAAGACCCCATCTCTACAAAAAACACAAAATTTTGCCAGGTATGGTCGTGCACACCTGTAATCCCATCTACTTGGGAGGCTGAGGAGGGATGATCATTTGAAGTCAGGAATTTGGGACTGCAATGATCTATGGTCACACCACTGCACTCCAGCCTAGATGACAGAGCAAGAACCAGTCTCTAAAAAAAAGAAGAGGAAGAGGAAGAACAAGAAGAAGCCACAATCATTTCATTCAAAAGTCTTAATTGTACCTGAAGAACTGGAGGCTCGAGGTGCCATTCCTCAGTGGAATTTGCCGGGGAAGCAGAGGTTCTGTCATACATGCTCGGCAGGGTTCCTAGGACCCCAGGCCCACACTGAGGCTGGGAAGATTCCAGATTCTAAGCAGCATAGGAACATCAGCATGGGCTGGAGTTCTAGGTAAGTCAGAGACTGTCCGAGAATTCAGCTTTGGTCAAAAGGTAAGAGATTTCCTATGTCGGTGACTGCAAGGCCCACTGTAGAACTGACTGGGGCTTGGACCTGTCCTGCCACAGGGGCCACATGCCTGTAGGCCACACACATGACTAGGGCTGTCTTGCTAGACAGGCAAATAGCGACATAGAACATTTCCATCACACAAAGAGTTTTGCTGAATGGCCCTACCTGAGACATTGATGTCTTACACTATGGCAAGCAGTATTAAACAAACAAGTATTTGAAAACACCTCCCGGCTAGGCACAGTGGCTCACGTCTGTAATCAGTACTCAAGGAGGCTGAGGTAAAAGGATGGCTTAAGCCAGGAGTTGAAGATCAGCCTGGGCAACATAGTGAAACCTCATCTCTACAAAAAATAAAAAAAATGAGCCAGGTGTGGTGGTGTAAACCTGTAGTCCCAGCTACCTGGGAGGCTGAGACTGAAGGATCACTTGGAACCAGGAGTTGGAGGCTGTAGTGAGCTGTGATTGTACTATTGCACTCCAGCCTGGGCAACAGAGTGAGCCCCCTCAAAAAGAAAACACCTTTCCATGTTATCTGTTGTTTTTCAGGAAGCAGATGCAGATATGAAGAAACAGAGAATCCTGGGAAAGTACTGGTATCTGGAAAGCATCTTTTAATTGGCCAGTTTCATCCCAGATGTCACCAGTTTCGTTTTCCTACCTGGCTCATATATGTGTGCTAATGGTGTGTGTGTGCGTGTGTGTGCGCGCATGTGCGCACACACACCTGTACAATAAAGCACTGCTCTATTTCATGCTGGCTCCTCAGCTGAAGTAAACCATCTTCATTGAGCAAGCTGAAGGGTTTCATTTTTCCCAGAGCAAAGACCTACCTAAGCTCTCTAGGGAGAAGCATGTCAGATTCAATCCCCACCCCCGCCGCCGAGGTAGTACATAGCATTGAGTGCACCGATGATTCTTCTAGGGCCTCTCCTCTGTCTTTCCTTTTTTTCTTTTTGAGACAGGGTCACACTTTTTTGCCCAGTCTGGAGTGCAGTGGCACAATCACAGCTCCCCACAGCCTTGAACTTCTGGGTTCAATTGATCCTCCAGCCTCAACTTTCCAAGTATGTGGGACTACAAGCGAGCACCATCACACCCAGCTAAAAATTTCTATTTTTTGTAGAGAAGAGGTCTCACTTTGTGCCCTTGCTGATCTTGAACTCCTGGTTTCAAGCAGTCCTCTCACCTTGTCCTTCCAAAGTGCTGGGATTACAGGTGTGAGCCACTGCGCCCGGCAGGCCATCCTTTCTGAACACAGTAGAGTTGCAGCTCGTGAAAGTCAAAGCAGGCATGCACAATGCAAGCAGGATTTGCAGAGCCCCTGAAAAGTCTCTGAAATCATCCTGAGGGAGGGCGCTGGGTGTGTCTGGAATGGGCAACCCTTCTTGCATCAGAAAAATGGTGGCTCCTTCATTCAGGCAGCAGGCAGGATTGGCTGGAGCTCCAGTGTCATCTGGCCAAGACAAACGTGTCACCACAGCTGGTGCAACAGGATGCTCAGGGCAGCAGAAGCAGGTGGAACTCAACCCAGCATGCACAGAACTCACAGGGGCACAGGCAAGGAGGGGCACAGGAAGAATGGGAACTCCAAACCGAAGAGCAGGGTTTATGGGAGTAAAGGGGGGTGCACACCATGGGCCTGCAGAACACAGTCACCCCTTGCCACACACGCCTGTGAAACACACATGCCTGTGACACACACTCACACACACACTTCTGTGACACATTCACACACATGCCTATGACACACATGCCTATGACATAACACGCCTATGACATACACATACCTGTGACACATATGCAATACACCTGTGACACACACTCACAAATGCCTGTGACATACACTCACTAACACACACCTGCTTGCCAGAGCAAGACTCCCAGCAGCCAATAGCTGCCTGACCCCAGGGTGATTTTCCAGAGTTGCACCTGCGGGGCTATCCCTGTGAGCCCTGTCGGAGCAGCAGAGGCAAAGCCTGTCCAACCACTCCCTCCTGCCCCTCATCAGGTAGACAACATCTCTCTGACCAAGCAGGCAGCACCACTCACAGCTCAGAGCAACATGATGCCCTCTGCTCCAGGTAAGTGGACATAAAAGCGTCCTCATGTGGCCACTGACTGGGAGTAAGGCAGGTATCAAGTGGACCGAGCCAAGCCCTCAGGGGCCAGGTGCCCTGCTTCGAGGGTCGCGAGTGAAAGCAGTGCTGATTGATCTGAAGTTTCCTCTTCCCCAAGAAAAGTGAGAATCCGGTGGAAGGAAGGTTTCTGCACTGCTTTCTTGCAGGATGGAGGTCTTGTCTGAAATGCCGCATAGTTACATTCCATGAACCCAAAGAACTCAAGTTTTTTTAAAAGCAGTTCATTTTTCTTAACACTTCATACTTACTGTGAAAGAGAATCAATGTCAACAAATTTTCATATTTCCATCCAGATGTTAGCTGCCTAGACCAGGTTTGGAGGACACCTTAGGGGTTTAATCATTTTCAATTGATCTTGCTTTCCTAGCATGTGTCTTTGGGGCCAGAAAACATTTACTTGGAATATTGTTCTAGTCTCCTTTTCATATCCTAGAAATTATTTTGAAACTGGAATTGCAAATAGCATGTACAGTCCACTAAGTTGGGACACGCTGCTGACCCTGTCAGGTGGACATTTTGGGGCCAGGCGCAAAATACGGGCTCACTACCCTTCTCAGGTCACTGAGAGAAACATTCAGATTGCAGACAGACTTCTAAAAAAGGTGTCATGCACAATGGCTCCACTCTCTGAATCAGAATGCTATCCATTGTGTTGTTATGTGTCTAGTCCTATACCAAGGGGCACAAGGGTCAGGTGGAGACCCAAACTTCACCTGCATGCAGCCAACTACTTAGTTAATCACCACTTGCACCGCACATCTCTATAATACAATAAAATGTAATTTTAAAAAGAGCCCAAATGGAAACAATTTTTAAAAAATTATCCAGACTATGCAACCAATAAAATTCTTTTCAAAAATTGCATGATGGCCGGACTCGGTAATTCCACCTGTAATCCCAGCACTTTGGGAGGCCAAGGAGAGTGGATTGCCTGAGACTGCAGGTTCGAGACTAGCCCAGGCAACTTTTTTATCTCTACAATAAATTAAAAATTAGCCAGTTACGGTAGCATGCACCTATATTTCCAGCTATTTGGAAGGCTGAAGTGGAAGGATCACCAGAGTCCAGCAGGTCGATGCTGGGGTGGCCGTGAGTGTGCCACTGCACTCCAGCCTGGACGACAGAGTGAGACACCAACTCAAAAAAAATTGCATGATACAGTTTGCAAGTGTTTGAGACCCCCACCTCCCAACTTCGCTTGTTATGTAATAAAAACTGTGCTTAGGCATTACCATAAAATTTCCATATTATTCTCTTTGACTGCATGATAAGTCAATGTTATAAATTTAAACTAAGAACTAGCATAAGTTGGACACAGTAGCTCACATCTGTAGTCTCAGAATTTGGGGAGGCTGAGGCAGGAGGATTGCTTGAGTTCAGGAGTTCAAGACGAGCCTAGGCAATGTAGAAAAATCTTGTCTCTATAAAAAACCAAACACTCAGCTGGGCATGGTGGCACCTGTAGTCTCAACTACTTGGAAGGCTGAGGTGAAAGGATCACCTGAGCCTAAGAGTCTGAGACTGCAGTGAGCCATGATTGTGCCACTACACTCCAGCCTGGGTGACAGAGTGAGACCTCAACACACACACACATACAAAGTAGCATACTAGCTGGCTATCAACTAATATAATATCTCCTTTTTGGGTTTTATAGACTGAAATCTGTACATAAGAACTTATTTGAAAGTAGGATCAGTGAGTTAAAGAAAAAAAGTTTGAGAATCACAAAAATAGTTCACCTCCCATTTTACAGATGAGAAGAATGAGGCCCAAAGAGAGGGGTCTGCAGGTCACAGGCCGAGGTGTCAGCAGAGCCATGACAAGTGTGACATGTTCTCCAAGTCTAGTGTGATTTCTGTTTTAATCCCCTGCTTCTCTGCCCTCAAGAAGCTCAGAGACAAGCTCTGATTTTAAAATCACTTCTCAAGTCAAAAAAACACAAGATACTCTGTATTAGTTTGTGAACACAAAATAATAAAATGTTAAAAAGCGTCAGGGTTAAATGAGACATCAGCTATTCTGATGGCATGTTGACATGTCGACCAGGACCAGTTTCAGGTGTCCATGACACACATGGCCTGCCCCAGAGACAGGCACCACGAGGACTCACAGTAAACAGCTAGATAGTGCTCTCCAGGGTGAGGGACCTCAGCTAGCAGGTAGGGGTCGACGCCCATGCCCAGGTTTCATCACTGACTCACAGGTCACCTGAGGCCACCCAAGGCCACCCAAATGCACGTTGATCTGCTACTACAACAACCAAAAAAAAATAGCAGGGTAAGCCATGAGAGGAAAGGCCATTTTCTTTCTCAATAAGAGAGAAGGGCATCACTTTCTGAAAGTGACAAAGGAGTGACCGTGAAAGCTGTGTGTGTAGATGGCACTCTGGTGTCCTTGTAGGAAGCTAGGACCCCCTGGCTCCTGGTGGCCACCTATGCCCTCACGAGCGAGTGCAGCAGGGGCCTGGAGCCTGGCCCATGGGCAGCTCTGTGAGTGATGGACCTGGGCTCCCTCAGCCCTGTGGGTCCCAGGAGGCTAAAACCACCAGAGACAGAGAAAGTCCCATTCCAATCCACCTTACTGAGTGGGTACTACCGCCAGGCAAGGAATCAGCAGAGACACCACTGCCTGCCTTTCAGCTCAAGGAAGCCGCACACCTTCCCTGGGTCATGCAGGCAATGGGCAAGATACATCTAGAAAAATAGTTGACGAGCGTGGTGGTGCATGCCTCTCATTCCAGCACTTTGGGAAGCTGAGCCCAGGGGTTCAAAACCAGCCTGGGCAATTTGGTGAGACCCTGTCTCTACAATAAACCAAAAAATTAACAGGACACGGTGGTACACACTTGTAGTTCCAGCTACTTGGAAGGCCAAGTCCAGCAGGTCTCCTGAGCCTAGCAGGTCCAGGGTGCAGTGAGCTGTGAGCATGACACCGCACTCCAGCCTGGGTGACAGAGTGAGACTCCATGACTTCCCCCCACACCTACCATCCCGGAGGAGGAAGCTCGAATTAACAAGGAGCTCTCAGCTTATCAAGTCTCTTCATTCATCTGTGCGTGAGTGAAAGTGGGAACTCTTATCAGACAAGCAAAGAGACAATTCATTGGCAGAATCGCCCTGCACCCAAGTGGCCGATTTTCTTCACTCTCATGGGCTGCTCCTGGACCACCCAGGTGGGCTCTGGGTACCATGGGCACCAGCCTCCTTGGGTTTCACTGTGCTCCTGTTTACGAGTTTCAGCAAGAAGGAGGCAGCATGACAGGGCTCTGCAGGGCATTAATAAAGATAGGAGCGGTGGTGGCCCCCAAACAGAGTTTTCAAAGACCCGCTCCCGGTTTCCCTGGCTGCAGGGCTGCGTGCACAGACACACAAAATCAACGACGCAGGACTGATGACTGTCGTCCAATTATTGTCATTATAATGCCTATTCAAAGGTCCCTTTGTAAGTCCCCAGAGGGCAGGGACCGTGTCTTGGGCAACTTTTCACTAGTTCTTGCCTTCCTGCTTCCATTCACCCATCCTACACACATTTATTGAGTGCTGCCTGCAGTGTGCCGGCCACAGTGCCCGAGACTGAGAAGGTGTGCCACATCCCACGTCCTAGGCTGCGTGGCCCAGCCAGGTCTGCCACTTCTCTTTAGTCCTTGAAGGAATGGATCCCCCAAAGCAGGCGCAAGCGACATAACCCGAATCAGTCAGGAGACAGCAGTGGCATCTTCCTCCTTCCTCATCTTCATCTCCTCCAGACTTCTCCAATGTGCCCAGATTTCTTTGACAGCAAAAACAGCAGTCCAAGCTGGGCATGGTGGCTCACACTTGTCATCCCAGCACTTTGGAAGGTTAGAGGCAAGAGGATTGCCTGAACCCAGCGGTTCGAGACCAGCCTGGACAACTTGGCAAGACCTCATCTCTATAATAAGTCAAAATATTATCCGGGCATGGTGGCACACACCTGTAATTCCAGCTGCTTGGAAGACTGAGGTGGAAGGATGACCTGAGCCCAGCAGGTTGATTCTGTGGTGGCTGTGAGTGTGCCACTGCAGTCCAGCCTGGGCCACAGAGTGAGACTCTGATTAAAGAAAAAAATGCCAATAAATCCTACTTGTTAGACCTAGCATTTCAAACATAGGATTCTACTTTTCTGAAGTGTGGCTTCCCATTGGCGTCCCCTGGGAATACTAAAATCAAGCTGCCTACTCCCATGCATGGTGGGGTTCACTTCATGGACCGGGGCATTGGGGATTTTGTAAGCCACCATGTGGCTCAGAACTGTGGCCATAGTTAAGCTCCACTGTATGAACCCAAAACCAGGAGCAGGGTCTCTGGGATCAGGAGCAGGAATTGTCCCTTGGTTTGGTACTTTGTGGACCCATCCAGGCATTTTTCATCTTGGACCCCAAGGAGCTGGGGCTCCCTGGCCTGTTCCCACATTTTTGTTCCCAGATCTCACTTCGCTCCATGATTTCCTACCTGCTCTTGGCCTCAGGGTGCATCTTCTGCTTGTGTGCTGAGCACACGAGTCCGTGCTTTGAACCTGTTTAGGCGGCCGGATTCAGGGCCTTCCCCCTCCACGGTGCCCAATCCTCTGACTTTGTGAAGCCTGGCATCTCCACCCTCTGGGTTGCAAGACCTCACTCCCGCCCTGCCTGGAACTAAGTCCTCTTGCTGCTTCTCTCATTGTAGGGCATAACCACTGTTCCTTCCTGGCTTGCTCTGCCTGGTGGTGGTGCTGCTCTTGGAACCTGCGGTTCATCCAGGCATCAACACTTGCAGCCATCGGGTGACTTTTAGGAGACGCCAGGAGGTCTATGGAGGGACCCTCAAACCATTCTGGACAAGCACCAGAGGGTATACGCCTTTGTCCATGAAGCATATTCTAAAGGATATGTGGACAGGAATGATTCTTGGAAAATGCAAGTCAAAACCACAGCGAGATAGCACTTTGCACCCTGAAGATGGCCATACAGTTATTTTTAAAAGATATGAGTCTTGGTGAGAATAGGGAAAAATTGAAACACTTATACATTGCTGGGAGAACTGTAAAATGGTGATTCCTCCAAAAATTAACATAGAATGACTGCATGGCCTAGCAATTCCACTCCTAGATATATGCCCAATAGAACAGAAAACAGGGACTCAAACAAATACATGCACACACTGGCTCATAGCAGCATCGTGCACAATAGCCAAAAAGTAGAAATGACACAAATAGCCAATAAAACACTACATCCATGAATATGGTACACACACACACACACACACACACACACACACATTGCATTGATGCAGTGTGCATTTAACATGAAGATACTTTACAAAACATATAACGTCTACCAAAATTTCCATTAAAAGACAAGATTAAAAACATAAAAGAATTCCTCTTTCCTGAAGCCCCCAGGACCACATATCTGCTAGCACATCCCCTGCAGGTCTTCCCTTCAGTTGGGAATCTGGACAGTTAAAATCTGAAGTGTGTTGCCCACACCACCTTTGCTTTAATTCCTGACTTCTATGAAAATTCAAATTGAAGGGCAAAAATGTGTAGTGCTGTAGCTTTTAAGGTGAATGTTTTTCAAATTTCCTCTGGAACAAGAACATAGGCATATGTATTCCATCAATGAGGTCTGTCTGCTCTAAAGACAGGATGGTGTTCAGGTCATACCCTCAGTAGTGATCAGACACAGATGGACAGTTCAACTGAGGCGCTGGTACCAAGAGACGTAGGTAGATGTATACATTGCAACAACTTCCAAACACAGAAGTGATTTCAACTTTATATTCCACACCTCTTGGAGTGTCCCACACAAGTAACCCAGTGTTTGCCTCTGGTCAAGCCCAGCCCTTGGATAGATAAAGGAACTTGTATCCTGAGAAGCCCAAGCAGGCTGAGATAACACAGCAAGGCGGTGACTGTGGCGTCAGGTCTGAGGTCTCCTGTCTGCTGGGCAGGCATTTAAGGGTGAGTTCCAAGGACGGCTTCGAAGACCTAGTACATTCCTGTGGCTGCCATTGTGAAGGTGTGTCTGAGATGGTCAGGACTACTGTGAGACCTAGAAACATAAGGTAGACATTTCACTTCTGAGTGTGAACAGGAGCAGTTGAGAGCCAGGGAAGGTAGAAAGAAAGAAAGAAAGAAAGAAAGAAAGAAAGAAAGAAAGAAAGAAGAAAAAGAAAAAAATAATAAATTCTTAAATGAGAATTTCATTTTTAGTTAAAACTTACCTTTTTATAACAAAGTGAAAACCAACTTTTGATTTAGTTATCTTCTTAAACTTCTACTTTAAAATAAAATGAATAGTCGTACAAGGAAATGTCTGTGTTGAACCACATGAAAATGCCAATATTTGACTATTTTAAATCCATGGAAACATTAAGTTGAAATGGTCCCAGCTAGCATTCAGGTAACAATCAGTACACTCCTACTTGTGTGAGATTGAGGCAAAAAATATTTTACTAAGGAACAAAAAAATACATATCAGAGCAAGAGAGAGAAGTTTCTAATTTACAAACAACTAACCAAAAAAATGAGCAAGATCAACAATAGTTATACCATTTGAATGAACATTGAAATTTTTTTTTCTTCTTTTTTTTGAGTTGGAGTCTCACTCAGCCGCCCAGACTGGAGTGCAGTGGCCACTCCCA
>NW_007232363.1:196056-197769 GCF_000164805.1 Carlito syrichta
CACCATAGCCTCAGCCTTCCAAGCAGCTGGAACTACAAGCATGCGCCACCACACCCGGCTAATTTTTTGACTTATGGTAGAGATGAGGTCTCGCCAAGTTGCCCAGGTGGGTCTCGAACCTGCGGGCTCAGGCAATTCATTCACCTCAGCCTCCCAAAGCGTGGGGTTACAGGCTGAGTCACTGAGCCCGTCCTGAAATTTTCCTTAAAAGAAGCGATATGAGGGGAAATCCCACAGGCAAGCAAGACTTTTACACACACAGTGCTATGGAAAGTGGTGAATGGACAGATACAAAATTCATATCCCCCTTTCAAAAATGCCGGGGAGCAGAGAGATACTCCTTCACATGGGGATGCATCACAATTAAGAGTGTATGACATTCCCATGACGGGATGAGCAGACCTCCCTTCCTGGGTAGCAGATAGCAAATATGCAGGATGGAGCCAGGGTTCAAACAAAGGCCCCCAGGAGCGAGAGCAGGTACAAGACAGATGGTTTGTTAAACATTGCCAGCATGCTTGCGCGATGCCGGCCTGGCCAGAGCCTGGGTGACCGTCACCAGGACATTGTGCAGCAGCATGCTGGCTAATTTCAGCCCTGATGAAGCCATGGCTTATCTTTGTTGGTTTTGCAAAGATGGAGGCTATTTCTCTGCTTTGGATGCACCACATCTGCCTGGTGAGGCATTCCTGAAGTTTGGCCTGAATTTCCTCCACTGAGTGGGCCATGCCGGCATGAAGGCTTGTTTTGTTCTTAGCTGGAGTTGCTGTCCATTGACACACCTGAACTAGTCTTTCCCCCTAACTTCTGGCCCACACACTCCTGGGTTGCTGTGAATCC
This sequence comes from Carlito syrichta, assembly GCF_000164805.1. Lineage (NCBI taxonomy): Eukaryota > Metazoa > Chordata > Mammalia > Primates > Tarsiidae > Carlito > Carlito syrichta. The sequence continues at coordinate 196,897 of NW_007232363.1, forward strand.
CTCCTTGTGAGACTGCTGATGCGTCTGGTGGGGATTTCTATTCCTAGATTTATAATTCCTATTGGGATGGATTCATTTGCTACTTTTGTGGAAAAGGGTAAACACCATTGTAAATTCCATCCAGTGAATCATGGGAGGCGGTGGTTCCAATTAAGTGTGTTTGCTTTCGGAAGGGGCCCTTGGCTTCTTATCTTTATGTACCGAAGAGAACAGAGCTCAACCTGGCCCCGGCAGCCAATGGAAACGCACCTGGCCCAGTCAGCTGTGAGGCCGGGCCCTGCTGCCCTGGGCTCCAGCCTGGGTTGTTTGTGGACAAAGGGAGAGGACGTTGCAGGTCACACTGAAGGGATCAGCCTCTCAGTTGTGCCTACTGGCCCGAAGTAAAGTGGGGGTCCTGCCATTATCTGGGCACGTTAGGAGAAGGGGATGCCTTGATTAGCTGAGTGTTTCCGACAGTCCAGATGTCTTTATCTTCTTTTATAGATGGTGCCAGTTCACCCCACCTCCCTAAGCAAGTGCTGTGTTGACTTTAGGCTGCCCCCCCCGCCTAAATTAGATCATTTCCAGCAATAAAATTAGGAACTTGTGCCCAGCAGATAAGCCCCCAAATTAAGCCTGTTGACAGCATCTACTGAAGCAGAGAAGAAACCAAGAGAGTTGATTTCTCTCTCCCTCCCTCTTTTCCTCTCTCTGTCTCTCTCTCTCTTTCTCTCTCCCTCTTTCCCTCTTTCTTTCCCTCTCCCCTTCTCTCTCTCCCCCTCCTTCTTTTCCTCCCTCCTCTCTCTCTCTTTCCCTCTTCCCTTCTCTCTCTCTCTCCCTCCCTCTCTTTCCCTCTCTCCTTCTCTCTCTCTCTCTCTCTCTCTCTTTCACACA
>NW_007232363.1:197789-263382 GCF_000164805.1 Carlito syrichta
ACACACACACACACACACACACACACACACACACACACACACTCTCTCTCTCACACATCTTTGGGTCTGGAAACATGACTCATCTCGTTGCCTCTGGGCCTTGCCCGCTCAGCATTGGGCATTTGTCATGTAGGGTCAAATCAGAAGACTTCAGTCAAATCAGGAGAATGTGTTCCAGGGGCATGAAATGTGTTTCCTTTCCAAAGGGCTTTCCATTTCAAAACTGGAGAATGAGAGAGACCAGTGGGAGGTGACATGGTAAACCCTGTGGTACACATTTTTGAAATTCAACTGAGGACAAAGGCATAGGCAAAGTTCACCTGCAAGTTCTTTTTAAAAATGTATTTATTGATTTTTTTATTTCAATGGCTTTAGGGGGCACAAATGACTTTTGGTTACACGGATGTATTGTACAGTGGTAAAGAAGTCTGGGCTTTAAACTTACCCTCCACTCCCACCTGTGTGCACTGTACCCAACAGGTGATTTTTTGTACCTCCACCCCTTTCTCCTCCCCCTTCTGAATCTCCAGTTTCCACTATACCATTCTCTCTGCCTTTGCAGATTCTTAGTTTAGCTCCCGCTTGTCAGTGAGAACATGCAGTATTTGGTTTTTTGTTCCTGCGATAGTTCACTTAGGATGATGTTCTTAAATTCCATCAAGTTGCTGCAAAAGACATTGCTTCATTCTTTCTGACAGCTGAATAGTTTTTCATGGTGTATATATAGGACATTTTCATTATCCACTGATCAGCTTGTGGGCATGTAGATTGATTCCACATCCTTGCAATTGTGAATTGTGCTGCGATTAACGTACCTGTGCAGGTGTCTTTTTGTATAACAACCTGCAAATGCTTGATACCATTTTAAAGAAATTATGTATCACCACAAGTACCAGACATTGGCAAAATAGCCGTGGTGTAGTGTGCATAACCAGGCCGTGTGTAGTGTGCAACCCAGGCCTTCTTGTTGCATTTTATTGTATTACATGTCCCTGGATCCCCATGTGTGTCTGACTCCCAACTCACTCACACCCAGGGGCAGGTCCCTGAATGGGCTTCCTAGTCTGGGTCTGAGAAGTGTCTTCAAGCATCTGCCTGGGAAGGGACTGCATTCTTTGCTTCCGTATCAACTCCTTTCTTCTGGATCACTGCTTTTCCTTGTGCAATTGTCCATTTCATCTGGGTTTGAAATGTTTTGGCACGTGAATTTCATAGAGACTTTGTCATCTCACTTTTCAAAAATTTTTGGCTATTTCTTTGGTTTATATTCTTATGTAGTTTCTATTCTTCCTTCTCCTAGCTTTGGTTTTATTCTGTTATTCTCTTTTTTTCTTTTTCCTAATGTTTACGTAGCCCTTAGGTCTTTGGTTTTCCATATGTCTTGTTTACTGTTAGTGCATTCAAAATTATGCAAAACTTTAAGTGCAACTCGAGTTATGGTCATAAAGTTGAAAGCACGACACTTTCATCTTTGTCCATTTTTAAGCATTTTGTAATATCTTTTAAAGTTTCCTCTTGACACCAATGTCTATATAGTATATATTATAATTTATGATGGGCTCAGGGGGTATTCAAAGTTTTGTTGCTGTTACTGATTTCTTACTTTATTTCATTATGATCAGAAAGCACAGTCTGTATTTGTTGATTATTTGGCATTTATTAATGATATTGATATTGTTCTGTGAGAACTTAAAGTGAATATTCTCTGTGAGTATAGGTTCTATATATGTCTATTAGATCAGTGTTGTCCAGTAGAAATATAATGCTAACCACATATAATATAATCTTATATATTCTAACCACATATATAATTTTATATATTCTAGTGACTATATTAAAAAAAGTTCACAGGTATAATTAATTTTACTACTTTAAATTAGTTGGCATAATATATCCAAAGTTGCATAATTTCAACATATAATCAACATAAAAATACTAATGAGATAGTTTACATTCTTCTTCCTGTATTAAATATTAGAAACCCGGGGTGGAGTTTACTCTTATAACACATTTCAATATAAATACGAGACTGGGTGCGGTGTCTCAAGCCTATAATCCCAGTACTTTGAGAGACCGAGATGAGTGGATTGACTAAGCCCACAGGTTCAAGAACAGCCTGGGCAACTTGGTGAGACCTCATCTCTACAATAAATAAAAAAATTAGGCAGGCATGGTAGTGTGTGCCTGTAGTTCTGGCTACTTGGAACACTGAGGCCAAAGGATCACCTGAGCCCAGCAGGTTGATGCTGGGTTGGCCATGAGCATGCCACTGCACTCCAGCCTGAGCGACAGTGTGAGAATCCAGCTCAAACACTTACACACACACACACACACACACACACACACACACACACACACACACACTCTTCATATCAGAGACATTTGATCTTATTTAGATTTCAATTTACAATTGAAAGAGGAGATTCACATATCTTAGTTGCTCTGAACATACTTAAAAGATTTTTAATACCTGGATCAAGTATTAGTTTTTTAATTTACATTTAATTCAATCAAAATTAAATAAGACTTAGAAATTTTCTTGCCTTGGCTACATTTCAAGTGCTCAAGAGCTACATGTGTCTGTTGGCTACCATACTGAATAACATAGCATGCAATCAAGGTAACAAAGGGGACCCCAAAGCACCCGGAATTTACTTATAAAAATATTGTGTATTTATTCTTACATGTTTGCACTTCAGTCACCTGCAAAGTATTCTCCATTTGATACAATACATTTATTGGGATGCTTTTTTTTACTGCTCAGAACAGTTTTGAACTTGTCCGTTTGGATGCCTTTTGGTACTTCTGCTGTTCTTTGTTTCACCTCTTCCACATCGGCAAAACATTTCACTTGAGGACTTTTTTATTCTGGGGAAACAAAAAAATGTCGCTGGGGATGAGATCAAGTGAATAGGTAGGGTGAGGTACGGGGGTCATGCCATTTTCTGGTCAAGAACTGCTGAACATTCGGCACGATGTGGGCAGGTGGGCTGTCATAGTGGAAGAACCAGTCACCTGTTTACCACAACTCGGGACATTTCTTCCACAACACAGCCTCTCACAACAATGCTAACTGGCACACTGATGCCAATGGTTTCTAGAACACTTGCCTAGTGGGGAAAGCCTGTACTACAAGGAGTTCACCCTCCAAAAGATAATTTAGGGTTTTTAGGGGGGGAATCCCTCTCATATATTGTTTCCCAAGTATTCCAGATGGTTGTTAATTTTTGTCTTCCTGGTTACATAGTTAGCTTTTGTTTTGTTTTGAGTTGGAGTCTCTGTCTCCCAGGCTGGTGTGCAGTGGCACACTCACAGTCACCCCAGCATCGACCTTCTGGGCTCCGGTGATCCTTCCACCTCAACCTTCCAAGTAGCTGGAACTACAGGTGCACGCTACCATCCCCGGCTAATTTTTTATTTATTTTAGAGATGAAGTCTTGCCAAGTTGCCCAGGCTGGTCTTGAATCCGCGGGCTCAGGCACTCTACTTGTCTTGGCCTCTCCAAGTGCTAGGATTACAGGCTGAGCCACCGAGCCTGATCTATTACACAGTTTTAAAAGACACACTAACATCCCTACTATGATGGCTACATCCATGAGACAGTGCATTTTGAAACTGAGCATGTCTTCAACCCTATTTAATTTTTTCTCATTCTGGGACTCTTGACATGTAGGGAGTGACATTTTTAATCCCTGCATCCTTTACTTTTCCTTCCCATTTCTCATGTCTTTGTTTTCCCGAGGGCTCCTGAGAATCCAAGTCTGACCTGCTCACTGACGTGTACTCCACTGTGTCCATCCTGTCTTCAGTCCCTTGGCCACGCACTGTGTCTCAACGATTAAAGCTTATTTCTGGCGATCTGTTCTTGTTGCAAGTTTCCTGATCTCTTTGAGAGTATGTGTTGGGCCCCTTTACTCCATGCCCTGCCTGAATTGCTGTGTGTATCACCTAGTGTGATGTCTCTGTCATTGGGTTGGTCCCTACCATTTCAGCTCTGCACGAGCCCACGTGCATATGGGAACATCAGCTGCTTTGACTGGTCAATTATGAGAATGAGGCTGGGGGATGGCATCAGGGAGCAGGTCTAACATGCTTATGGAGGACCGTACTATCCAGAATGACCCAGCCCTATGCCAGGCTTTGGAGCTGCTCTGAAGAGTTCCTAGGACTCTCTTCTTTTCCCACAGTTGCCTCCTTTAAAATCACTCCCACCTTGCCTAACTGGGAACAGTGGAAGAAGGTGCTCAGGGGGCCCCTGTGGTCAGCTCTGCTCTCAGGAGCTCCTGTGCCACCACCAGGGATGGGTCCCCTGCTGAGGTGATGGGACAAGCCCTTCCCTCTCCCAGGAAGGGTGGGAAAGGAGCGGCTCATAGTCGTCCTTTCCTGTGGGGCCTAGCCCTCTTTCCTCGAGTGGTCATTCCCCAGATTCATCACTGAGAATCTGTGGCCTGCCAGCTGTGGGTCACCATGTTTAGTTCAATCCAATATCTCCATCTGGGGGTCCTCTATCTTGCTGGCAAAAGCAAATCTCAGAAAATTCTATTTTAGAACACATATAAAAGTATTGGCAAAAAAATGCCCTACTATTTATGACTGTACCATTCCACTCTGCTTTCTTCCACCAGGATTTTCAACAAATTCTGGAAACTGGAGGTCAGAATCAGAGAAAGCTTGCTAAGTGTTTTAACCTTCCCAAACCTTGTCATGAAACAGGGAAATAAAGGCACCACCCTCTTTGTGCTTGGGAAGAGCCAACGAAACACAGCACAGGGAGGCCCAGCACATAGTAAATACTCATTCAAAAGGGTTCCAAACCTTTGGGGTCTCAGCTTCCTTTGCCCACACCGACTTACTGAGGAGATTAAACACATACTTAAGACAACTAGCTCTACAACAGCTCCGTAAATGCTTCTTGGAAAAAATCTGAAGTAACCAATGTACCAAGTTCTCAAAACCACTCCTAGCACATGACCTCTCACCATTCAATGCTGTCACTCACCATTCGGGAATAAGGTATGAATACGGGAAAGTAGTGTGATTGCTTGACCCAAGGCTATTGGCAGTTTTCTACAGGTTCATACTAGCAATCCTTGATGGATAAACTGCACGACTACAGATGGGTAGGAGAAAAGAGTTATCAGGAAGCCCCTTCTCATGTTTCATCCCGCTGTTAATATCATGGTGCTTGAGAAACAGGGCATCTGATCTAGATGGGCGCCTTCTGGTGCAAAAAAAGAACAGAGCCCTTACTCCACTAATTCAGGCCCACTGTGGGCCTGGACTCTGGAGATCTACCCAGTAGGCATCAGGTTTACAGCAGTGCTCCATGGGAAGGGAGGTCACAGATTCAGGAGCCATTAATGGGATTCATATTGACTGCCAAAGCAACTCATGTAGATACACTAGAATGTAAGATCTGTTTCCAGTAACTCATTGATTACAAAGACAAGCAAACCAAGCCAACCTTTCACCCATGAACTTTCCCTTGACTGAAGCTTGACTGGGCCTGCTCTATCCAGTGTGGTGACACAGGGGGCGGTTGGGCAGGGGTAGGGCGTCTGCTCCCAATTACAATGTGCCACAAGTGTGACACACACTGCACTTTGATGACAATATTCAAAAGAATGTAAAATAAGTCATTCATAGTTTTATGCTGATTACATACTGACACAGCCTTCAGAAATATTGGGTTAAACAAACTAGTATTAAAATTAATAATTTAATTTTTAAAACTTTAATTATATTTCTAGAGCTGAGTTGTATACATCACTCTATACTTATCAAATGATATTTTGTTCAATGGAAAGATCATCTTAACCAAGATTTTAACAAGGGGCCAAGTTTGTGAGGTATAGCTTTTTCAAACCATTCTTAGACCTCTGAGGTAATGCTCAAGTCTAAGAAGGTGCATCTGTTCTTTTATTTATCCTCTTGCAGCAGGCTGCCTTCTGCATGTCATAGTGTCCCCAGCACTCACCAGTCAGAGGCAGTCAATAAGCAACACACAGAGAAAATGAGCGTTAGAGTATGCGCAACACCAACCAGCGGAGAGCTACAGGAACAAAACCTAGAGTGATAGTGGTGTGGGCAGGCAGATTTCCATTAAATCCTGTTGTAAACTTGGCACTTCGCTAAGAAGTGATATTGGAGCAATGATGACAAGGAGGTGAGGTGTCAGCCATGCAGAGCGGGGAGCATTCTAGATGAATCTGAGCTGGTGGGGATGGAGCCAAGGAGCAAGCAGAAGGCCGTGGGTGATCTCAGTGGGGTGGTGGAGATGAAAATTCTCAGTGAAATTGGGTTGACATGGGGGGCTGTTGAGGCGTGTGGCTTAAAGCACCCAACATTTTAAAAAGATGACAACTTGCTTTGTTAATTTTACTTTTTTCATTTTTAATATTAATTATATTTCTAGAGTTGGACTGTATACTATGTATCAAATAATATTTGTTCAATGGAAAGACCATCCTAACCAGGACTTTGACAGGGGGCCATGTTTGAGAGGCATAACTTTTGCAAACTGTTTTTAGGCACCTGAGGTGACACTCAAATCTAAGAAAGTGTACCCATTCTCCTGTTTATAGATGGTAAGTTGGTGAGGGTGAAGACAAGGGAACCAGCATGAGGCTTCTGCCATAGGCCAGAAATGAGACCGAGTGGGTCCTGTGGATAACACAAGGGTAGGAGAAGTGGCTAGGTCCCAGATGGAACTCACAAGATGTCTTGATGGACTGAATGCCTGTGTGTAAAGGCAGAGACAGTCAAGGACAATACCCAGCTTGGAAAGGTGTGACTAGAAGGGCCAGGAAGGGTATGACTGTCGAGCACCCACTTGGTGTGCCAGGCAACACTTATGCAGGAAAGACAGAAATCCATGCAATAAGAAATTCTCCCTGCATGGAAGGAGTTCACAGCAAAGTGACCAAAAACACAGGAGCATGAGAATATACTGCACACAATATGGTGGCATGAGTGTGAAGAGACAAGCCATGACCCCTTTAACTCGACTCTCAGGAATGAGAAAGGGAGGCTTCCATGAGCTTATCTGGGGGTGATACAAGTTCAATGAGTCAAAAACAGAGTGAAAAGGCATTCTAAGGTCAAGGAAGAGCATGTGCAAAGCCACTGTTGACAACGATGGCGGGTAATTAAGTAGAAGTTGGGTGGTGGCTGCCTGGAAGGAGGAGAGAGCTAGAGCCAGGGAGAGAGCTGGAGCCAGAAACAACTGTGTAGAGCTACAGAGCTCGGCCCTTCTCCTGGAGACAGTGTTGAACTAGCAGAAGGTTTTAGTGGGTACTCTGTGGTCAAGTCCATGTTTTGAGAGGATGAGTCATGTGGCTCTCTGAATAATAGATTGGAGACAGGATAAAGTAAAGATATATAGAGGAGTTAAGAAGTTGTTGAAATTGGCCAAATTTTTGTCAAGTTTTAACTAGAGAGAACTGGGAGAAAGAGAAGACCTGATTGAAGAGATTTTTCGAGATATCATTCCTAGAAATGGGTGACCAATGGAAAGGCAGGTCTTCCAATATGGAAAAAAAGAGAATAAGAAAGGACCCTTCTGATTTCTGGTTTGGAAGCTCTTGGGGTGTTGCCGTTAAGTGAGGTGGGAAAGCAGGAAGAAGAGACGCAGGCTTCCAGCACACTGAGTCTGAAGTGAGCCTATGTTTGGAGACCCAGGAAGCCAACTCTGGAAGGACTCCCTTGTAAGTGGTTGATTTGGAAGGTGAGTTCACAGAGCCTTGTGAAGGAGAGGGGAGCAGGTGATGGCACAAGATGGTGTCACTCCCGCAGTGGCCCCTGGGTCCCACCCTGAGGGGCTTTCTACATTGTCCATCGGGGAGGGAGAGTTGGGGTATTTCCTTATGGCTCTCACGGAAGCACTGACAACCGACTTCTTGGAGGCAGGAGCATGGGACAGGAAGCTGGATGGTGTGCGTGTGAGGGACAGACATGCGCCCAGGGCCATGTGGGGCACTGCCCGCACCAGCTAAAAGTGCTGCTGAGACCAACCTGGATGTGTGGAGATGCGGGTCCAGGCAGAAAGGAATTCAGGTGTGATGTTTCAGTAAGCTGTCAGGCAGGAGACCGTAACACATTTGGCAAGTAATTGCATATGACTTTCAGAATGACTTTCTCTCTCTCTCTCTCTCTCTCTCTCTCTCTCTCTCTCTCTCTCTCTCTCTCTCTCTACCTATCTATCTATCTCTATCTCTATCTCTCTCTATCTCTCCTTTCTTCCTCTTTCTTTCAGATAGGACCTCACTCTGTCCTCAGGCTGGGGTGCAGTGGCATGATCATAGCTCACTCTAGCCTCAAATTTCTGGGCTCATGTGATTCTCATGCCTCAACCTCCCAAAGTGCTGGGATTATAAGCTACCACATCCAGCTAATTTTTTTTTTGATAGAGACAGGGTCTCACTTGGTTGCCCAGGCTTGTCTCAAACTCCAAGCCTACATCAATCTTCCTGCCTTGGCCTCCTGGAGTGCTGGGATTACAGGTACGAGCCATCACGCCCAGTCTCATAGCAGTTTCTTTTCCAAGTATCCCTTACAATGAAAACACCCCCATTTGTCACAGTAGCTGGTGTGCACCCATCTGCCTATTCTCAGTCACAGTGACTTCGGTGGGACTGCACTGAACTTGTGGGCTGACTCTTTTTCAACACAAATCCGCTCTGATGAGCAATAAACCACAGGATAATGTTCCTACCTTTTCTGAGAGGATTGTTTTTCTAAGATTTCTTTTCTTATAAAGCAATCCCACTCTATTAAACAAGTGGGTGTTCTCGTCATGGGTCCAGCTTTCTCAAAAGCAAAGAAGAAATTCTGTCATGGACCAACGTTAGGCGCATTCTTGAATTTGAGTTGGAATTTTTGTGTTACAAGAAAAGTTCCAGAGACTTGCTGATAGGACAAATAAAAGCAAAAAAAATTGAGAAAACTCTGCATCTTTCATGGCAGGGCCAGCGGGAATGGGGGTTAGAAATGGAGCCACACGTGGGGTGAACATGCCTGCGTGTTCCTCCCAGACTTGGGTCCAGCCCTGTCTATCAGCTGCTGCCCTGGAACAGGAAATTTTCTAAGTATTCTAAGCAAACACATTAAACTGCCCATCTTTCTTTTATATCTATAAAATATACACAATTAGTGAAGCCTTGGAAACATAGAGACTCTGGGCCAAGTTCTAACTCCATCTCAATGCAGTTAACGGTGCACCCTTGGATGGGTCATTTGTCCATTCAAGTTCCCAACTTCCTTGTCTGAGCAGTGGTGATACACCTCTGCTCTGAATTTGTGAAGGTCAGATGGACAGGAGGTGAGGGACTACCATGGACACCAGAAAACTCTTGACAGTAGCAAGATCTGGTCTAGAATGCCTTTCGCTGTTAGCTCATCTCTGTCATTCTCAGCCTTCCTGAGGCTCCAGTTGCAAAGTGTAGGCAGTGACCTCAAGCCTTGAACCCTCAGAGATCCCCATGGCATGTGGCTCAGAGTGATTGGGAAATGCTAGAGCACCTCTGGATTCTGTCTTCTAGAAAAGCTCTGGACCTTTGAGAGGACCAAGCTCTAGTTCCTCTTGGACCTCTCACAAGCATACAACCCTGGGTGGGTCACTGCATGTGGGGAAGAAATGACCTGCACAGGTTTAACCCTTCCTGTTCAGTGTTTCCATGACTCTACGCCAAAGACTCTGAACTTGACTAACCCATCCTGCCATGACTCTGGTTGACTAAGAAACAGAAGTGCCAGAAGCTTCATGAGTCATTGTCTTTTTTAAGTACTCAGTGCCTGCCCTCAGAAGCGTGCCAGAATCCTCAGTCCTGGGCAGCTAACTGACACTCTCACCTCACCTTACTCTTTGGATTCTCTTGTTTGTGAGCTCTGGAGAGGGCAGAAGAAACAGACATCTTATAGGGCTGCCACTTCCCAAGATCATCTGGGGCCTGCTTCGATGCCACTTCCCAAGGTCAACAGGAGAGCCTTTGGACTAAACTGGGCTCTGCTTCACTTTCTACCTAGAGTGAAATTGCAGACTGCTAAATAAAGAAAAGGAATGAGGAATATACCCCTCAATTTAATTCACAGCCCCAAGGACCACAGGGCTCTGGGCACTGGAGAGAGTGGAGGTAGTTGAATATTGTTTAGCAAAACAAAGCAGATTTTAAAACGAGGGTCACATCTGACACAACTGCCAAATGCGCACTCCCTCCTCATGTTCTGGGCCTCACCCCTGCTTTTTGAGACACGTTTCCTCTGCTACGTGGCTGCCTCCTGCCCTGGCCCAAGGAAGCATATGCCACGTAGAAGGATGGTGATTCCGGCAAGCATGAGTCACGGACATATGGTGTCCCCTTGCTCTGTGTTTACTCTCGTACCTGGAGAGATTAGGCAGCCAGAGGCGCAGAATCAGCCTGAATGCCATCTGGCCATTCCCCAAAGCAGGCCGAAGGTAAAAAGTCAGGCCCACATGCCTTGATAGCTAGGCGAAGGTGGCCACTGAGGGGTGGGTGGGTCACTGTACTACACCCCACCTCCCATACCAGCAGGGTTGCCTTCTCCCTGTAGGGGGGGCAGAACTACCTTCTGGAGAGGGAAGACAGTAAGATGGGCTCTCGGTGGCTGTGGCTGGGGTTCCCCTAATCCAGGCCATAGTGTGGGTTTCCAGCCCTCCCACGTGGACCCCTTCCCAAGACACCCACTCTTGAGGATCCCTCTGTTCCTTTTTGGCTCCTCTGGAGGATGGGAGTCACTCTGAGTTGTTGGTGCTCTGCATGGAAAGTCCAGTGGAAAGATTCTGGACTTCGCCCACATCTGCCTGCATTTCAGCTCCAGTTCTGAGGTCTTGGGTAATTTTTCAACCTTCCTAAATCTCCCTTTCTTTGTCTGTTAAATGACAACCCTCACAGGGTTGTTGCCTAGGATTAAGTTATCTAAGATAATCTATGTAAAGCACCTGGCTTTAGGGGAAATGCAATAAAAGTAGCTCCCTACCCCTTGCCTGCCAGAGATTCCTTGGGGGGGAAGTAAAGCTATTGTGTAATTTGCTGTAATCCCAAGTGATGAGGTAGAGTTCTTATTAAAATAATTTTGATGTCCCATTGGCATGTCTGGGTCACGGAAATAATGACATGTTGAAAATTAAGTTGAGGCAACTGGGTAAAGGAAATAACTTGGCTATAACAGTACAGAGAGGGCTAGATGGGCAGCTGGGGAGCCCAGATTTGTCCCCATGAAGGGGTGAAATAACTGATTGTCTTGGTGGCACTGGCTTTCATGGGCTGGCCAGATCTGAGTTTCTAGCAATCCAGGCTCACTCTCTGGGGCCCTCCAAACTATCATACCAGCTACAGTTCCCAGCCCACCACCCGGAAGGAGGCTGGATTGGCAAAAGGTTTTAATTACGTTGCGAGTTATAAAGTTCCAAATCACGGTGGTATCTCCCCTGAATCTCCACTGGCCTCATGGGTATCATCATAGGGTCTGTATTTGCTTCTGAGAAGAGTCATGTTGGTCCACTCCCTCCCCCAAAAGACCTCTGCTTAGAATTCTACCCTCTGCAGCCGGGCATTGCTAGTCACACTCGCTTCTGGGTGCTGTTCTCACATGACTTCCCTGGGCCCGCGGTGGGGAAATGGAGACATCTAAACAGCTTCAGAGCAATCAGTGAGGGCTGCAGGTGGACTTCGCCCCTGCAGTGTTTTAATGAATATTTTCAGGCTTAAGGAACTGACTGTCATTGATTTTTCCAAAGAGCAAGTCCCAGCAGATGGCCCTGTTGGAAAGAGCCCCTGGTGGTTTCCAGCACCCTCCCTTTACTGTCCGTGTGAGCAGCTGTTCTTCTTGGAACTTAAGAAAGAAAGAAAGGGAGAAGGAAGAGCCCTAGGCTGTCAGCTGTGGACTATGCAAAGGTAGAAGCAGAAAAAGCTGGCTGATTTGGAAGCTACCTCTGAAGCCACTTCTGAAGACACCTCTGAAGAAACCCCCAAAGCCACCCCCGAAGTCACCTCTGAAGCCACCCTTGAAGCCACCTCCAAAGTTACTTCCAAAATCACCCCTGAAGACATCTCTGAAGTCACCACTGAAGACATCTCTGAAGCCACCTCTGAAGTCACCCCTGAAGACACCTTCAAAGACAACTCCAAACCCCTGCTGAAGCTGCTTCTGAAGTCATCTGCGAAGACACCCCCAAGGCCACCTCCGAAGCCACCTCCAAAGCCACCTCTGAAGTCACCTTCAAGGCATCTCCAAGGCCACCCCTGAAGCCACGTCTGAAGTCACACCTGAAGTCACCTCCGAAGATACCTCTGAGGCCACCCCAAAGCCAAATCAGAAGCCACCTCTGAAGTCACCACTGAAAACATCTCTGAAGTCACCTCTAAAGTCAGTCCTGAAGACACCCCCAAAGCCACCTCCAAAGACACCTCTGAAGACATCTGCAAATACAACTCCAAAGCCACTGCTGAAGCTACCTCAGAAGTCACCTCTGAAGGCACCTCAGAGGTTACCCCGAAGCTACCACTGAAGCCACCTATGAAGTCATCCCTGACGACACCCTCAAAGCACCTCCAAAGTCACCCCTGAAGATATCTCTGAAACCACCTCTAAAGTCATCCCTGATGACGCCTCTGAAACCACCTCTGAAGTCATCCCTGAAGACACCTCTGACGACAACTCCAAACCCCCTGCTGAAGCTACCTCTGAAGTCACCTTCGAAGACACCTCTGAGGCTACCTCCGAAGTCACCCCTGAAGACATCTCTGAAGATATCTCTGAAGTCACCCCCAAAGCCACTTCTGAAGCCAGCTCTGAAGTCACCTCTGAAGACACATCTGAAGCCACCTCTGAAGCCACTCTGAAGCACCAGCTTAAAATGTCCTTGTGCACACCCTGGCCATCCCTGGAGCTCCTGTGCCTGGTGGACCCTCTGACTCAAGCACTGAAGGTCTCTACACCAGCAAAGGATTGCTCTGACCAAGACAGCTCTTTCCCTGCAAAATGAGAATCGTCCCAGAGGCCAAAGTAAACCAGGCTGGAGGAATGTCAAATTGTACAAGCTCAGCTTCTCCTTGCCTGCAAGGTGGGAATCGTGGCTAGGTGAGAAAAGAATGGCCATGGAGTCGAAAGGACAGGTTCTAGCCTGACCAGGCCTCTCCTGGGATGAGTTCCCACGGCTGTCTCAGTTCACTGTTTCCAGGCTCAGTTTCTTCATCCATACAGTGGAATGGCAATACCCAAGTGGGTAGTGGGCTTTCCATGGGTGATAGGCACATTCTGAGAGCAGGGACAGGAGGTGAGCTCACCTTCACAGGAACACGGGAGAGGAAGGTAGGAGGTGCAGACTGTGAGAAGTAATTGAGGTTCCTTTACCAGGTCAGTCAAGGACACTAGTCCCACTTCTGGTTATGTTTCTGAGCCTTGAAACTTGCATCACCATGAAGGGAAATTTAAATCTGAGCACCAAGCTACTCTGGAGAAACCAACACGAAAGCTGAGCATGCACAGTGAACCACAGACAAGGTCCCAGAAATGAGACCTGGGACGGTGGTGCTGGGGCGACCTTTCCAGGGTGAACCCCATGCCTTCCAGAATGCCAGATTTACAATTCAGGTGCCATCTAGATTCTTTCTGGGTTCTTCCTTCCAGGGAGATGACCCAACCTGTGCTTATACTTACTTGTGGGGTCTAATTGCTGTGCACTTGAGTCCTACTTCTTCAGATAGTTGTGCCTTCAGAGGAGAATTGGGAGGGGCAAGAACTTTTGAACTCCCTATGCGGCTGGTCCTTCAGCCTCCTGTCGGCCTGTACAGTCTCTGGGCAACCTGTGACACATGCTCCTACCCTCATACCCTATAAAGGTCTGACGTCACAAGCACACAGAATCAGAGAGCTGAAAGTGCCATGGGAAGCCTGTCACACATTGGAATGTGATGGTTCGTGGTCAGGTTTTTTCACAGGACAGTGGAACTTGTTAAGGGGACAACAACAGGGGGGGACACATATAAAAATGTGTTTAGCTGAGAACTCTGCACTGTCACTGCAGTGCCGCTTCTCTTGCTGTGTGCCCTTACACAGGTCCCCTAACCTCTCTGATAATTGTCTCATCACCTGTAAATAATAGCTGATCACATCTGCCTTGCTCTAACTTGAGGAAAGAGGATCAAGCAAGAAAATAGACCTGAAGACATTTTGAAAAGCATTAAAGGCTATACAATGTTATAGTAATAAATTGTCATGATTTTTTTATTTTAAAAATGTGGAGTACAATTCAGGGTTAGGTACATAAGTGGTCATCGTCCAAGTAAAGTTTAGGTACCCTCATTGATGTTATGTGCTCCCCCATCCCCAGCAGTGTCCCACTACTGCCAATTCCCTTCTTACAGTTTTATGATAAATGCTCAGAGTCCACTTATGAGTGAGTACATGTGGTACTCAGATCTTTGTTTCTGTGATAGATCCCTGAGTATTGTAGACTCTAATTCCATCCAGGTTGCTGCAAGGTTCATAATTGTGTTTTTCTTTATGGCTGCATAATATTCCATTGTGTAAACATACCACATTTTCTTTATCTAGTCCACTTTCGATGGGCAGCATGGTTGGTTCCAATTGCCATGATTCCTGTGTCCAAGAAACACTACTTGAAAGATGACACACATATCTCTACTAGTTTTCTGCTTAGCATTTCAAAGATAAGTTTTTGCTCCAAAGTCACCCTGAATTGGTATATGCATGTGCATTATCAAATTCTTCCAATGGCTCTGTATATTTGAAAATTTTCATAATAAAATACTGGGAAGAAAAATCACCTTAACCAAAAACTGCAGCCTCACACATGCTAGAGACAAAACGTTTCACTGGCGTCTCCTTTTGGGAAGACAGATAAATAAGGAAAGGTAGCATGACCAACAAGCAAGACAAAACAAAGTCAAACATTCTGATGCAGTAAAAACATGCCCTCGCCCAGGGATGTCTGCTACAGTGTTGTTTAATAATAGCACACCGTTCTCCAAAGACAGGAGCATGTTCCAGTGTGTCGAGGCACATTGTCTTGAGGAAATGCTCTACGGCCATTAAAACAATGGGCAAAAGTCAAAGTAGCAATTTTACATCTGTTATAACCATCAGGAAAACAAGCAACAGAGAGGCAAATGTTTATGTATGGATCACAATGGTGTTAAATAAAAAAGAGAGGAAGGAAGATTAATTGTAGGAGAACACAGGATCGTAGTAATAGGATGTGGGGGGAGCAAGGAACTGGGACGACAGAGACTTTTACTTTCTTTTATGTAAACTTTTCCTTTGATGTGGTTATACTACATTTATTTTTTAAATTAAAAAGAAACCAGGAGTGGTGGTTCACGCCTATAATCACAGCACTTTGGGAGGCAGAAGCAAGAGGATTGCCTGAGCCCAGGGGTTCAAGACTAGCCTGGACAACTTGATGAGACCTCTCTCTACAATAAATAAATAAATAAAAATTAGCCAGGTATGGTGGCACACACTTGTAGTTCCAGCTGCTTGGAAGGCTGACCTGAACCCAGCAGGTCGAGGCTGCCATGGCCAAGAGTGTGCCACTATACTCCAGCCTGAGCAAGTGACACTGACTCAAAAAAAAGAAAGAAAAAAGGACAACCAAGGCAACATAGTGAGACCTTGTCTCTTAAAAAAAAATTAGCGAGGCGTGGTGGCATGTGCTCATAGTCCTAGTCACTTGAGAGGCTGATGTGGGAGGATCACCTGAGCCCAGGAGGTCGAGACTGAGGTGAGTAGGATCATGCCACTTCACTCCAGCCTGAGTGACAGAGTGAGATGCCCTCCCCCTGAAAAAGAAAAGAAAACAGAAAAGTGTTTCAAGTGTCGCTTGGAGGTGACACCCCAGGCCCCCACCTCTGCACAGTGGGCAAAGACAACCTTCTGTGAACACCAACCGTGGGGGCTGCCAAATGCATTGTTCCACCGCGGTTGCAGCAATGACTCTGAACACAATAGCCGCCAGGTTAAAGAGTGCCTGCTGGCAGCCCCTGACAGCCCGCCCCGAGCCCATTGCTGTGGCCAGTGCTCCTGTGAGGCCCATGATGCCAGGCTTTGAAGTCAGTTCACAAGCCTGTGTCCTCAGAATATAAAGGCTGTGTGGAGCCCACAGAACTGTGGGGTGGGAGAAGGGAGGGGAATATGATGTCTCGGAATGATTCCAAATCAAAATGACCCCAGTCACACATTGGGAAGAGCTGGAGGGCTCCGACTGGAGGCTAGGATGTCACAGATAAGGAAATCAAGGTGCAGGCAGGGTGTTCACTTTGGGAATCCAGCCAGCCACCAGGTCCCCAGCCTTTGATTATCCAGCTTTTTCTTCCACTTAAACTGCCTCTCACAAAAGAGCCCTAAATTGCCCCTTTGTTCCCAGGGCACAAGAGTCAGGGTCACATCTCAGATGATCACAGAGAGGTTCCTGGGTTCCCAGCTGCACTGGGCAGGATGGTGGAGTCATAACTCAAGTACGGCCATGTGCCCGGAGCCTCGTCACGGCTGCCGCCCTGGAATCCGGCCCTTGCCTGCTTGGGGCTGCCCATGACCTCTGATTCCCAGAGTCTGGGCTCGGGCTCCAGCCTTCCTGGGGAGGGGTCTCAGGCACCCAGTTGGTGTCCAGAGGACCCTAGATGCTTCCCAGGGTACGTAACTCAGTGATTCAGCACTGACATTTCTTCATTTTATTTTTATTTAGGAGTTGTGGGGTACACGTGAGGGTTTGCAACATAAGTAGGATGCATGCAGGTGAGGTCTGGGCTTCTAGCTGGCCCTCTCTCCTTCTGGTAATAGGCCAGGTATCCACCGTGCTACCCTGTGCCTCTGCCCTCCTCCCTCCTTCCCTTCCTCCCCTCAACTGCCGATCCTACCCTTATAGCACCCATATCTCTTGAAGTTCCCCTATGCATAAGGAGGTAAGGTGGTACACACCAGTGAGATACGTTCTCACTCAGCAGGAGCTCACAGGGCCAGAGCCATGTGAACATGCAGCAGTCATCACCCATAAGTGACAGGCACTTACAACTGGTCAAGTGCTATTCTAAGGACTTTCTCTAAATTAACTCATTTAATGGCCACCAAAGCAGTATGGTGAGAGTGTGTATTACTATTGTGTGCATTTTAAGGAAACTGTGGCATGGGAAAGGAAGCACAAGCATGCTGGCTCAAGACTCTGGGACCCTATCCACCACTCCCCTCTACAGCATTTTTCATAATAAAAGAAAAAATTTCCCCCTGTAACGCCAGTACCCTAGCCCAGTCCCAGTGGTGTTTTGGGTCCCTTTTTTCTTCATCGTTTTTGGACAATTTAGCAGTCACAATAATAAAACATATAACAAATTGCCTCCCTTTTGATTTTGCCACTTGGGCATATGGCAGGCAAAGCCTTTCCACGCCCATCACTTTCCAGTGGATTTTGAATAATTAGCTTGGTCACACGCTGTCCCTGAGAGCACATTTCATCAGAAATAACATTGTGATGGACATCTGCATCTAGGGAATGCTCTGTGTGTTAGGTTTTTCTCAAACCTGATCACAAAGGTGAACTTACAGAGGCAAAAGATAGAAACATTTTTTTTCATACCACAAATTTCCCCCAAAACGGTATGCAGGACTGCATATTATATCCTAATTTAATCATTTATCAAGCAGAATTTTGAAGAGTGAATGAAGTGTATGAGTGGATGAGAATACAAGGAGCGTCCACACTGAGGGGAGGAGATTTCAGAGTGGGAAATTCCTGGAACCTCTGGAAGATGGGCAGGAGGGACTGGGAGGCAAAGCTGGAGGAACTAGAGTTGAGATTGACAGAGAACTTCCTCATGCTCCTTGTTGAAGGCTATGGGCTAGATCCTGGAGGTACTGGGGAACCTTCCCGAAGGGGCTGAAGAGATCTTATAGGGTCAGATTTGTAGGTATAGGGAGAGATCCCATGGAAGGAAGAGTTGGGAGGATGCATGGTGGGTGTTGAGGAGGTAGTGCTCCCAGGAAGGTACCAGTGGTTGGGGAGGGATGACAGTGTAAGGGGTGCGGGTGAAGAGGCATGACTGGGACGGCCTGGTGAGGGTGTTAACATGTGAGTGGAACTCATCAGCTTATCTCCCAGCTCCTGGGCTATGTGGCACCTGGCTTAGAAAGGATAGGCACTGGATAAGACTTATAGGAGGGTGTGGGAGGAGGTGATGCGTTGAGTTTGAACTTGAGGTGCTGGTAGGGTGTCCAGGAGAGTACCTGATAGGAAGTTGTACACCCAGACCTGGAGTCAAGGGAGGGTCTGGGAAGAAAGCTGACTTGGAAACCACCACTCGGGGCAAGCTGAAGCTCTGTGAGGATCTGATCACCCTGGAAAAACATTCCAGAGTGGACAGAGGAAGAAGATGGATGGAAATGCATATGTTTACAGAAGGGTGGGGAGGAGGAGAAGTGGTCTGCAGAACAAGAGCATGTCATGGGGAGCCAATCACGGAAGACATCTGCTCTTAATTCCTTAACAATTTATTCTGGGATCACAGGAAAGAGGGGGAGGGAGGAAAGGAAGGAGGGAAGAAGGGAAGGAGGATGGAAAGAAGAAGAGATGGAGGGAGGATGGAAGGAAGGGGTAGAGAGAGAAGACAAAGAAAGTGAAGAGGGGAAGGAGAGACAGGGAGAAGGAGGGAGGGAAGGAAAGAAGGAAGGAAGGAGGGAAAGAAGGGAGGGAAGGACAGAGGGAGGGAGGATAGAAGGAAGGGGTTAGAGAGGGAAAAGAAAGAAAGTGAAAGGGGGAGGGAGAGAGAGGGAGAGAGAGGGAGAAAGAGGAAGAGAAGGAAAGAAGTGAGGAAGGAAGGAAGGCAGGAAGGGACAAGGAAATGACTGACCACATCTGGTATCGCAGAAACTGGCACCACACCAGGGACAAACACTATCTGGCAGTGATTTCACAACTCCCTGACTCTTCATTTTCTTATCGATAAAATGTGACCTATCACTCTGTCATGACACAGTTTTTGTGAGGTTGAGTTGAAAAATAATCTACAATGTGAAAATTCCCTGTAGCCAAGATTTCCATGGTGTAGTTTGTGGAATACCCCCTGGGGTGTGAGTTTCGTTGGATGAGTGAGTTTTCACAGTCTGTAACATTAGGCTGTGTGACGTTAGAAAGCCTGAGGCGGATGTCTTCACTGCTGTTCTTCTGAGCCTTTGAGGGACACACATGTGCAATGAGTGAACAAGAGAAGCGAGAGAGACAGTGTTTCCCAAGCATGCCTAGCTATGGAGCATCCTCTTCACAGAGCACCTTGAGGGATCAGCTTCTGGAAAACTCATACTGGGAAGCTAGTATCTGGGAGACAGTGATGACCACTTTGTCTTGGGAGGGTGGGATGTGACCATTTATGTGAGTCTCTGGCAAAGACTTGGTGGTCAGTGAGTATTAATGTTTTCCTCACATCGCACAATGAAAGCAGGGGATTAATCCAGAAAATGGAAGCCAAAATGTGTAAAGGAAACCCCACCCTCTGCAGCCTCCTCTGAGACACAGCGTGATGTGGTTCACATGTCTGCCCTACTTCTCACCAACAGTGTGATATGGCAGGAGGTACTCAGCTCCTGAGAAATGATACATGAATGGAACCAGATAATCCAACGTGTGCACTTAGCTAACCATTGCTGTGTGCAGCATTCTGACAACCCTTTGCCGCTTAATCAATGCACACTCATTGTCTCACAGTTTCTGTTGCTGGAAACCAGGCCCTGTCTAGTCTCCCTGCCTCATAAGGCGCCGCTCAGGATGCTGCCAGGGTCTTCTTGAAAGCTCAGCCAGAGCCGGGCTCGGTGGCTCAACCTGTAATCCCGCGCTTTAGGAGGCTGAGGTGAGTGGATTGCCTGAACCTGCGGGTTCGAGACCCGCCAGGGCAACTTGGTGAGACCTTATCTCTACAATAAATAAAAAAAAAATCAGCTGGGCATGGTAGCGCGTGCCTGTAATTCCAGCTACTCGGATGGCTGAGACGGAAGGATCGCCAGAGCCCAGCAGTTCGAGGCTGCAGCGGCCGGGAGTGGCCACTGCACTCCAGTCTGGGCAACAGAGTGAGACTTCAACTCAAAAAAAAAGAAAGCTCAGCCAGGAAGGGAACCACATCCAAGCTCACCGATGTGCAGGTTGGTGGAACTCAGTGTCTCAGGCCCTCAGTTCCGCATTATCTGTGGGTTGGAGGCTGTCTTCAGTTCTTTACATGTGGACTTCTCCAACAGGGACATGTGTTTTAACAAAGGTGGGGAGAGGGAGAGATGGAGAGTGACACAGAGGGACAGAGACAGATAGAGTGGGAGCAGGAGAGAGAGAGAGACACAGAGAGAGACACAGAGAGAGAGATGGAGAGAGAGAGAGAACCAGAGACAGAAAGACAGAGACAGAGAAGGAGAGAGGCACAGAGACACAGACAGAGACAGAGAGGGGGAGGAAGGGAGAGAGAGACCCAGAGAAACAGAGAGAGAGAGATGGATAGAGACACAGAAACATAGAGACAGAGAGAGAAATGGAAAGAGGCAAAGAGACACACACAGAAACAGAGAGACAGAGAGAGAAAGAGAGAGAGAGAGATGGAGAGAGAGAGACAGAGAAAGCCAGAGACAGAAAGACAGAGGCAGAGAGACAGAGAGGGAGGGAGGTGCAGAGACAGAGACAGAGAGGGAGAGGAAGGAAGAGAGAGACAGAGAGAGAGAGACACACAGAAAGAGAGAGACAGAGAGACAGACGGAGAGAGAGAGAGAGAGAGACAGAATGATAGAGACAGAGAGGTAGAGGGAGGAAGAGAGAGACAGAAAGAGACAGAGAAACAGAGAAGCAGATAAAGAGAAAGAGAGAGAGAGAAAAATAGTGAGAGGGAAAGAAAGGAAAAGAGAGACAGACAGAGAGACAGAAAGAGAGAGAGGGAGAGAAAAAAAGATAGAGAGAGGAGGAGGAGAGAGAGTGAGGGAGAGACAGAGAGAAAGCCAGAAAAACTGCAGCCTTATATAACTTAATCATGGAAGAGATTCCCCCCAATTCCTCCCCATGTTCTCTTTTTCAGAGTCAATTACTCCAAAGGAGGGTGTCATACAGGACCATGAAAACCAGCAGGTAGGGTTCCCTGGGCCACCTCAGAGACTGTGTGCCACATAGAGGGAGACATTTTTACATGGTCTTGTACTATATTATGGTTAGTAATTTTTACTCTTTTAAAAAAGAAATCCAACTAAAATGGGCTGGTGAGTAATCCCAGCTAATTCTCTCCTTCGAGAGCCAACGTTTCTGGGAGAAATGCTGGTGGGAGAAGAAAAAGAAGAAGACAGAACAGGCACTTCACTGGGGTGGCTTCCAGTGCACAGCACCTTGGGACAGCCTAGCCCGTGACTGCAGGATCCCAGAGGGCCCCTCCATAGCTTCTGTCCTCAAGGACGTGTTCTCGGAATCACACCACTGGAGTCCCTCTTTTGAAAGGCAAGGGTGGTGGTAGTTCCATGTTGCAAGCATTTTATACATGTTAACCCGTTTAATCCTCAGAGCAGTCTTGGGAGTGAGGTTCTGTAATTCCCATTTGCAGATGAGAACACTGAAGCACAGGAGGGTCCGATGACTGAACCCATGTCCCTGCAGCTAGTGGCAGTGAAACGGAATCTCAGCCCAGTCCATGTGACCCCACAGCTTCATTGTGAGTCTATGGTCCATGGCCTTTTAGAATCGGGGACACTGTGTCTCTGGTCACTCAGTGGGAATGACCTGGGGGAGCCGGGCTCCAGACAAGCCTTGGAGGCCAGGGGTGGAGGAAGGATGAGAAGCAAGGGAGTACCAGAAGGTCCCCTCCCACGTGGTTCTGCCCAGAGGAACTTGCCTCCGCTGTGCATGTCCGTAGAGGACAGCTGGCCAAGACTCCCAGGTCCTGCTGAAAATGACAGGTGCCAGGGTCCCAGTTATCCTCTGTGAGCTCAGAGGAGTTTCTTAGCCTCTCTGAGTCTCAAAGTTATAAAAAGGAAGTACTTAGTCTGCAAAATGTCCAAGAGCCTCTCCCACGACTCTGGAGTCCACAAGCAAGTGGGCCTGAGTGGCTTTCCAGGACCAGGCTAGGGAAAGAGCTGTGGCCCAATCTCTAGCAACCACAGCAGGCCTACCCACAGACTGAGGGTGTGTCACGCACAGCCTGGAGACCTGGCAACACACATGCCTGATGACACGCAAACCCAGGCCGATCAAACACACTTCCGAGGATATGGTGGGATAAAATGTTGCCATGTGGCATCGGTGGGACCCTGGTGGTCTCCTTGCTTTCTTTATTCTTCAGGAGAGATTACAGTCCAGATAAATAGAAAACTATTACTTTTCTCCCCAATGGGTCCTGTTGGTCACAGGGACAGCCTACAGGCGACTAAGCACCTCCTAGCCTCTCCAGTCTAGCACTGATGAAGACTGGTCTAGGCTAACAAGTGAGCTTGGATGGTGCAGGATTCTGCACACCCTGGGACTGATCAATAGCTTGGGTGAGGGGCTGACAATCCAAGGCCTCAGCCCCATGATCCCCCCCTAGGAGAGGAGAGCGGGGAGGAAGCCACCAGTCTTGCCATTGTCCTGTTCCCAGGGCCTGCAGATGGGCCACTAAGACTCACCAGCTTTACTGAGAACAAAGGTTGGGGGCGGGCAAGGAGAAGAACAAGGTCTTCTCCAGGGACTTGAGGTCATTCCAGGCCCCTGCAGCATTGAAACCCGACTCCTGTGAGCAGCTGCTGAGGACAGGTACACCATGCACCCTTTTGGGAAGAATAGCCCCCACCCACACGGCACACACACACACATCACCACCAACATTCTGTCATGTGGAGACATGACCCCAGTGGTCCCCAACATTGCTGTGGCTTCTGAGAGTGATTCCAAGCACACCCAGGAGTGCAGCCCATCTGGGACATCAGCCTGGCATCTGGAATCAGAAAGCACAGTCAGCAGACCACACCTTCCTTCTCCTCTGTGTGAGTGATCACCCCAGCTCTAAGACTGATGTCTTCTCTGCTGTTGATCTCTCTGAAGATAAAAACAATTTTAAGAAGTTGTAGGGCCTCGGAAGCTCCCCTCTCTTTCCTTAACCCTGGGAGTCCGAGCTTAATTCCAATTTCCCCATTTCCTAGCTGTGTGACCAGAGACAAGAAGCTCAACCTCTCTGGACCTTAGAATCACTTGGTATAGAGTCATGATCATCTCACAGATTTTGCTGGTTTGTTTTGAACACTGAATCATGGAGAGTAAGCGATGTGCCTTGGTTTGCATCCTTCATTTGCAAAGCATTTCTGCAATGATACATTAAGGTTCTGGTGTCATGCCTTGTCCAATCTGTGGAGTAAAGGCTCAGGTTCCCAAGTCTCCCTTTCACCTTCTCCCCAGTGTCTGCAGACAACCCACATGTTGACGATCTCAAGATCAAGTGGGCCATTGCTAAGTCCAACCCCTTAGAGTTTCAGCCGCTAGCTGGCTGGCCCCACAGAGTGGGGCCTGAGCACGTGATGGGCTCAGTGTCCACCCTGCGGTGCCTGTCTCATCTGGGTACCTGCTGGGGATTTAGATGCTTCTGGAAAGACCTCAGTGTGCTGAGTCTCTGTCCCCCAGCCTGGTCTCCCACATGGGTGATCGTCCCTGAACTGGACACCAGACCTTGACTCCAGACCTCCTTCTCTCTCCCTCTTGCCCTGCTGGCATCACTTACTTTTCTTCCCAGTCTCCATGCTCATGACTGACTCCTGTAGGAGAATTCGGAGTCACAGAGGCTTAGGCCTGAGGAGTGTCTTCAAGTTCAGATATCTGCTCTTACCTCTCCCTACAATAATTCCTTCTAAGACAGTGAACTAGACAACTGTTTTGAGCGCTTGCTGTATCCCAGGCTCTGCAGTAATTCAGGGTATTCAAAGATTAATAAACTTTTGAGAAGCTTCTGTTCCAACGAGGGGTGCCTGCTTCTGTGCACCTACACAGCACCAAGGGCTCAGCCACCTGGAGGCTGCACTCATCCCAGCTGTGAGCATACACCTCCCTGCCAACAGCTCTTGACCGGGTGATACAGTGCACCTGCCCCAGCTTCTCCGGATCTGCTGAAACTGTCCACACCTCCCTTTCTAGAGAGTTTCCTCTCAGCTTCTGCATCCCCGTGTTCTTAGGGCTCCCCCTTTGCCCTTCAGGAAGACCCTCCTCTATCTGTCACAGCCCTTCCTCAGCCCTCTCCCATCACCTGTGGCTCCTTCCTGGCCCTTCCCTCAGCTCTCTGCTCTTGATCTTGTGGGAACGGGTGGTCAAGGTCTCCAAGTCCTCACTGTGTCAGGCACAGTTTTAAGTACTTTGCATAGAGATGCCCATTTCATTCCCAAATAGGGCCACACAGATGAGTAAACTGAGGTTGAGACTTTAGCGATGTGCTCGCAGTCGGTCACCCAGGGAAGCCGCGTGAGTACAGCTTGCCTGGCTGCTTTCTAACCAGCTGTGTCAGAGTGAGCGGGTCCCCACTGAAGACTGCATCTGCTGACATGTGAACATCTTCCATGGTGGCATCTCCAGCCCAGACTCTTGGTTTAGCATCAGACCCAAGTGCTAGCTGTCGCGGGGCATCCCCACTTGCGTGGCTTGCAGATACCTGAAGATGAGTGGGAACTCACTTTCTTGCCCTACAAATTCATTGCATCCTGTCTTTCCCCCTCACCCAAGTCAGACAACAGGAAGTCGCCTGCCCTCCCCTTCCCCACCACCTCCCAGCCCTCGAGACTCCAGCGCTGAATGTCCCTTGCTGTTCGCCCCTCGAGACTCCAGCGCTGAATGTCCCTTGCTGTTCGCCCCTCGAGACTCCAGCGCTGAATGTCCCTTGCTGTTCCCCCCTCCCCCCTGCCTTAGTAGCTCTGTTGAGTCTCAGTCCCCACAAGTTTCATTTCCTGCCTTGATTCCCTGAAGTCTCCTGAG
Organism: Carlito syrichta; assembly: GCF_000164805.1. NCBI lineage: Eukaryota > Metazoa > Chordata > Mammalia > Primates > Tarsiidae > Carlito > Carlito syrichta. The sequence goes on from NW_007232363.1 coordinate 222,754, forward strand.
CTCTCTCTGGCTTAAGTCGACCTCCTGCTGTTTACTGTCCTGTTTGGTGCCTGAGCCTGAGACCCTTCTCAGGCTAATCATTACCTTAGAGACGACATCCGCATTCCAGGTGGTGTAATCCCAGCCCATGGCTCACCTGGCCCAGCTGCCTCTGGAGTCCATCCCCCACCACCCCCAACCTTACCCTCTGCTCCAGATCAGCTGGGTCAAGTGAGTTCTGTGGATAAATGTGGAAACAGCCAGCACTGGGTGCTCTCTGACGCCACACAGATGTCTCCTTCTACCACCACAGCCACCTATGATGGGGAAATCACAAATTCCTCACGTGGGAGCCAGTCAGGGCTCAGAGAGGTTGACCTACTTCCCAGAGGCACTCAGAATCATTCTGTCTTGCTCCTAAACCCACGTGCTTCCCCGCCATGCTCTAGGAAACCGACTGACTGCTCTGTCACGTCCTGCCCCATCCCCCTCCAGGTGAGAGGATCTCTTCAGGGCTTTGTCAAAGGTCAGCCCGCTTGAAAGCTGTGTTTGGTCATTGGCCCCCATGCTGACTCAGGGGCCTCATGGGTTTTTCTTCATCATACTTCTTTCTGTTGAAGACCTCACCATGTATAGGATGCATCCTTGACCTGATGTTGTCTTTGCTGAAATCAAGAAAAAGCCCACCATGGCACATGCACACAGCCTCAGTCTGTATCTTACCCTACAGATACTGCAAACTCACATAAACAAGAGAACGCCTGTGCAAGCAACACAGCCCTGTGGTCTGTCTCAATTCACTTGCCTGTTTTGGTCTAACTTCCGATTCGCTGAGCATTTTGAGGGATTATTGCCTCACTTTTATATTTCCAATGCCTGATGCAGGGGGTGGTAGAGTCTGACTGCTAAGAAACACAAGCACAATGAAAAGTAAGTGGATAGATAATAGCAAAAAAAAAAAATGGCCGACATTTTTTGAGGCACATACAAAACACCAGACATCAAGCTGGGCATTTGGCATGGATTATCTTATTTTAATTGTTTACAATAAAAACTGATGAGATAGGGAGTTTTCTCATCTGCATCATGCAGATATCAAAACCAAAAATGATAGAGGTTAAGCAAGTCACTTACTGTCCCACAACTAGAGTGATACAAGGTTGGAATTTTAAGCCAGTTTGGATGACATCAATGTTTGCATTCTTAACCCTAAGCTGCCTTTCCAAAGGGTGAAGTCTCTCTATTGCTCACCAGAAATGATGGTCAGGTCCTCCCCTCCCTGACCTTCCTGCCCTCTACCCCTAGGCCAAACACATCATGAGCATTCTAGTCCTTCTTTTTCTTCATCTTCTTTTTTTGTCTGTCTCCCCTCTTTCAAAAAATCACACAAAAATGTAACAGAAATTCAATCATAGCTTGACCAGTACATTGAAAACCAGTAGAATTAGTACCCTCTTTGACGCTAATGCCATGGCTTCAATTAATTGTAACAGCTCAGACTCACTGTTGGCATTTGGTGAGCATGGAGTCTACTTTACCTTTTATGTCTTTCTCATAAAAAGGAACCCATCTTCATTAGTCTTTTGTTTCCTGTCCATGTTTCAGATGAAGATTCTAGCATTTGTAAGATGTACACTTGACTTCATACAATCTTGCAGGAAAACAATAACAAAACTACTATATAGAAGTATATACAACTTCAATCTGTACCTCACACCATATTCAAAAATAAAACTCAAAATAGATAACAGACTTAACTACATGTAATGTTATACAACTGCTAGAAGAAAACTTAGGAGAAAATCTTTGTGACTTCTGGTTAGACAAATATTTCTTAAATATGACACACAAAACACAACACATAAAAGAAAAAAATGATAAATTGAACTTCACCAACATGAACCACTTCTGTTGATAAAAGACAATGCTAAGAAAATGAAAATACTTGCCAGAGGTTAGGATTGGGAGTGATATTTTCAAAACAAATTTCAGATCATAAAATTACCCAGAACATATTTTAGAGAAAGAAAAAAGAAACCAATTAAAAATTTGAGCACTTATCAAAGAAGATATATGTAATAGAAGATACATAAGAATAGGAAAAGATACTCAACTTCATTTGTCACTAGGGAAATACAAATTTAAACCACCACGAGAAACTGATATACCCATATTTGACTGACCAAAAAATGCATAGATATCAAGACACAAAGATCCCGTGCATTGCTGGTGAGAGTGCAAACTGGCACGATTGTGTCAGAAAACAGTGAACCACCTCCTAAGATGTTGCACATACACCCAACATATGACCCTGAAATCTTACCCCTAAGGATTTGCCCAGGGGAAATGGAAACATGTTCACACAAAAACCTCCACATGAATGTGTGTAATGACTTTATTTTTATTTTTATTGTTTTTTTTGAGTTGGAGTCTCACTCTGTCACCCAGACTGGAGTGCAGTGGCGTGCTCCTGGCCACCGCAGCCTCGACCTTCTGGGCTCGGGCGATCCTTCTGCCTCAGCCTTCCAAGTAGCTGGAACTACAGGCACGCGCTACCACGCCAGGCTAATTTTTTTTTTTTTAATTGTAGAGATGAGGTCTCGCCAAGTTGCCCAGATGAGTCTCGAACCCGCGGGCTCAGGCAATCCACTCACCTCAGCCTCCCAACGGCAGGGGATTACAGGCTGAGCCACCGAGCCCGGCTTGACTTTATTTATAATCTTCCCAGACTAAAAGCAACACAGATGTCCTTTAAATGATGAACAGGTGAACATTCTGTGGTATATTCTTGCCATGAGATAGACCACCTGGTCATAAAAGAAACAAAGCAATAATACACCCAGAAATGTGGAATACTGTCCAATGTGTTCACCAACAGAAGAAGCCAGGCACAGAAGGGCTATGTAAATATAACTCCATCCATACGACATTCTGGAAAAGGCAAAACCATAGGGATAGAAAACAACACGGTGATTTCCATGAGCTGAGGGGCCAGTGGGGTTTAACCACTAAAGGACACAGGAGAAGTTTTATTCAGAAATAATAGAAGGTTGAGGAAAGCCTCTTAGAATCAAGGAAACACACTAATTTTGTGACACACCATGTATGTTTTATATTTAGCCTAGTACAGGTCTAGTTTATGAAGATTTTTTTCAGTCAGTGTCTTACTCTGTCACCCAGGCTGGAGTGCAATGGCACAATCACAGCTCACAACAGTCTCGATCTGCTGGGCTCAGGTGTTCCTCAGCCTCCCGAGCAATTGGGACTACAGGTGCACACTACCGTGCCTGGCTAATTTTTAAATATTTTTTGATAGTGACAAGGTCTTGCTTTGTTGCCCAGACTGGTCTTGAACTCCTGGGCTCAAGTTATCTTCCTGTCTCAGCCTCACAAAGCATTGGAATTATAGGCATGAGCTAGAGACTCCATAGATATGAACTTGGAAAATAGTTTTTAGGGAATTATACCTTCAAGAAGCTTTCTCCTTTTAAAAGTTTTCCTGGAGGCATTGTCGTTTGTGAATAAAACCAACAGAAGCCCCAGAAGTGATTCCTGGAGAAGAAGATGGCATTGCCTGCGGGTATCAGGTCAGGGAAGCCAACCTGGATGAAAATAAGAATATGCTATCTTTAAAACAAGTACATTTTTTGAAACTGTCGATATCATAAAATACAAAGAAATGTTGTAAAAATGATTCAGATTAAAAGAGACCACAAAGTCATGACAATGTGTGCAGAAGGGCAAAATGTTAAATAATAATTATTGAGTTACTAACTAAATCAAAATACTGATGGTAGGTCAGTTGTCAATGTGAAATTCACTGAGGTTGACAACTGTGCTATGGTCATGTCAAAATGTTGGTGTTTTTAGGAAATCCACACTGAAATTATTTAGGGGTAAAAAAACCACCATACGTGCAACTTACTCCCATGTGGTCCAGCAAAGAAATATTCTGTGTTGAAGTTATTATCAAAATTATGGTTAAAGTATTATTATTGAAGTTAGTGTTGCTGAAATTATTTCCAAATAAAAATCTTTTTAAAATGTAGACCTTAAAGTATGCCACTGTGAACACACACTTAATGCTGTGAGCACGATGGAGGGGAGGAAGAATGAAAAATGTGGTTTTCCAAGCCCTGCAAAAACCCTCTGTAGACAGAATCCTTATGAAAATGTCAGTTCTAAATATCACCTGACATGTTTTTCCCAGGCTTTTATTGGTACGGACACTGGCCGACTTTCTCCTTCAGACAATGTCTCCCGCGGTGGGGTGAGGCCCCTGCAGACATGTGCTTGCCAATCATTTCTAACACAACAATCTCCGTTTTCCCCAAGATCCTTCAAAGAAGGACTGAACATTGACCACATTCTTGTAAACATTTTCCTTTTGCTACCATCTGACTTGATCAAGCACTTTGTGGATATAATCAGTGATCCTGTCATCAGTGACCTCGGCAGGCCCAGGACTTCTTTCTCATTCCCATGGTCAGTTTACTGCTTACTAATGCTCGGGGTTAAGGAAAGTACATGAATTATAAGGAGGAAGAAGAAATTAACCCAATCCTTTCTCTTGCTTTTGTCATAGATTGGTAGCCCTGATAGATGTGCTATTTCACACAGGAAGAGGAATACATTGTCTCAAAGGAGTCTGGGGATACAGATATTCTATTCTAGTAGCAATCACCAAATCTCAGCTGATTTGCACACTAAAAGCATGATGGTCACACTTACAAAGGTCGGTAGGGGTTGGGTGTCTTCTCTCAGTGGTGACTCAGTAATTCAGACTCCTTGAGGGGTTTTTGTTGTTGTTGTTATTGTTGTTGTTATTATTTAGTTTTTATTTCTCTGCAATCCAACTAGACATGGAAGAGAATCAGGAAAATATGGAATGTAAAGAACTGCAGCGAGAACACAAAGATGATAGGGTACTACAAGCAAATGGGATGGAGGGTGCTCTCTTGAGCTGCAGAAAGAATAGTCTGATTGTTAAGATAAAACATGTCATATTCATTAGAGTTGTCCACAGTCAGCAATGTAGCTCTTCCTGCTGGTCTTGCCATTCTTGGATCCAAAACCCTCCATGGCTTACACAACATTGATGTCCTTTCACCTTGCCAAAGACCACAGGCTTGGCATCCAACAATTTGGTCTCAGTACAGATGAAAAACCAGGAAATGTTTGTGTTGGGTCCAGCATCTGCCACAGATAAGATGCCAGGACCTGTATGCTTCAGGATGAAATTCTCATCATCCAATTTTTCCCTATAGATGGACTTGCTGCCAGTGCCATTATGGCACATGAAGTCACCACCCTGGCACATAAACACTGAAATAATTCTGTGAAAGTAGGAACCTTTATACCTGAATCTCCAGTGCTCAGAGCATGAAAGTTTACTGCTCACTTCAAAACTTTGCAAACAGCTCGAAGGAGATGTGGAAGTACTCACCATCAATGACAATGTCAAAGAACAGAGTATCAAAGGCAGATGAAAGGAGTTCCAGACAATGGCATCTACAAAGCCCAGGCGCTTTGAGTTTTGAGTCATTTCCATCTTCAGCATGAACTCTGTAGTTCCCTCTGCATGAGAAGACAGAGTGGGTGGCACAAGAAGACCCATGCATAGGTCCAGAAGTGACTTACATCACTTCAGTCAACACCATCAATGCAACAATGAAACTCTTGAATGGAGAGGTGAGGCCTTCCTTCTCTTTGAACCTGGGTGGACCTATACAGATCCCTCAGCCAATTAGGCATGATGGAAGCTACACTTCCCGACTTCCAAGGCAATGTGGCTTCAGTGTGTCTCGCTCTCTCTGTGTGTCTCAGTACTCACCCTTGCACCCTAGACAGCAGCCAGGATCAATTCCTGGACATGTGTGAGTGAATATGCCTCCAGCTTTCAAGGGAGGCCTTCCAGAAAAGGCCCTAGACATGATGGAGCAGAAGAAAGCCATCCTGCTGTGCCCTGTTGTATTCCTGACCTGTGCAAGGATAAGACATAATTAATTATTTTGTTGACTTAAGCCATCAGTTTTGGGGTAACTTGTTAGACAACAATGGATTACTAATACAATGGGCATCTTACTCATCTCTGCCATGATTCTGTAGCCTTTGTGCATAGAATTGCTCATTAGGCTTATCAGATTCCCAACTGGGAGGAAAAATTACCACAACCACTATCACCACCACCATCACTGGTCATTGTATCTGTCAAAGTCTCAACAAAAATGCATATGATACAACCAAAAGGTTCTTGCAGAGTTTTTAAAAGGAGTTTAGGAAAGGATTGAGGGACTTTCTTAGTGACCCACCCTAGGACTGGCAACAAAGGGGAGATGTTTTTTCCACCCGGGGAGAAATGGTCAAGGTGGGAAATGGCTACTAGAATTTGGCAGCATCCACAACTATAGGAGAGAGACTAGCTGAAAGAAGCTGAGGCCCAACAAAGAGATAGCTGGGGGGATAAATACTCACACTCCCTCTCCTCTGACTCTTTGAGTTCCATTGATAGTTCCTATTGGCTGAACCCAAAAGACACAGGAATCTGGCTGATACAGTCCACAAGGATCAGCCTCCCAAGGAACAAAGCAGAATAAGAAGGGTGGAAAGTGGATCTCAAGGGAGAAATATAAATGTCCTGCTTGTTCACCACCACCATCATCATCACCATCACCATCATTTTCTTTATCACCAACATATTTTCACTACTTCAAATGTGCATACTGCTTCTAGATTTACAAAATAATTCCTTATACTTTCTCTTACATCATCCTCAGAAGATCTCCCTTGCAGTGCCATCTCCTTTGCAGTGCACATCACTAGTACTTAGTTCAAGCCCACAAATATCTTAGAATGCCCACTTCATCCAAGGATCCAGGTTAGAAATTAGGGGACAGAGAATAAGATTCCAGGATGAATATGTTAAGTATCATAAGAAGTATATGTGGGCCAGGAGATCTTAATCAGAAAAGACTCGTGGAGGCTGGGGTGTTCAAGGTTGACCTTGAATGAGGGTAGATCTCAAGGTCTTCCTGGAAGGGAGAGTTCTTCCTTGACCTGGGAACCACATGAAGAAAAGATTTAAAGATGAGAAAATAAAGAGTATGTTCTGGGAACAGAAAATATTTCCATTTTACTGGAACATAGAACTTATAGAGATAACATGTGGGTTATGAAGTTGAAGAAGTAATATGGCCAGACTGTAATGTCTTACAAGTCAAGATGAGGCATTTGTACTTGACATGTGCCATGAATCATGACTGAGAAAGAAAGGAGACCCTGTGTCCCTGCAGTGGTTTCTGTCCAGCAGTGTGTTCCCAAGAGCAGAAGGTCCCATGGGGGGAGAAGAACCCAGGCCCTCAATCCCTAGGAGGATTAAATAATGCAGTGAGTAGGAAGGTCACAGCCCACTGCAAGCATTTGATAAGTGTATGCCTTTATTTGGATCACAAGACTCACATGGGTAGCGAAGGCACTCTTGAAGCTGAAAAGGACTCCAATGACAACAATAATCCACAGGCTACTGGGTAGATGTGAAAACAGGGGCAAGTGGTTCCAGCTGGTGGGCAGGCCTGTGACAGTATCAGCATCAGCTGAGACACTGCCATTCCCCAAATATCAGGCCGTGGCGCAGGTGGGCTTCCTGACACCCGCCTGTGGGCAAAGAATGACAAAATACATGCAGATATTTTATTCATTCATGTATTTGACAGATATTCATTGAGCACCTACTATGTGCCGGCATGGTTTACTGCTCTCTGGAGGCCTCCTTCCCAGTGACGAGAGACAGGCCATAACCAGATACAAATACGAGTTTCCAAGGCATGAGTACTTTGGGGAGCAGTGAAGCCTGGGAAAGACGAGGTAGGTAGAGGTGGGATTACACACTACTTTCATCAGGCAGGGGTTCCATGGGACCTTCTGCTCCTGAAGAACATTCTGATGGACAGAAACCACCACAGAGACCCGACATCTTCTTTTCTCAGTCATGATTTAGAGTTAGCTTGAACTATCTGTTCATGTATCTAAACTTCCCCTACAAACTATGAACTCCACAAGGGGATGACTGTCCCACACAACCTGGAGTCTCCATTGTGGACAAAAAGGACTTTTATTGAGGGACATGAAGGGATGGGCAGAGAGAAGAGAGAGGAGGCGGGGGAGAGAATGAGGGAGAAGAGAAGTGGGAAGGGGAGGGGAAGAGAGAAAGGAGAGAGAGAGAAGACAGAAAGATGAGGCAGAGAGAGGGGAGAGAGAAGAGAGACAGAGATATGATAGAGAGAGGAGAGAGTTAGGCGAGAGATAGAGGACAGAGAGAGGGGAGAGAGAGGAGGGGGAGAGAGAGAGAAAAGTGAGAGGAGACAGAGAAAGGAGGGAAGGAGAGAGGGAGTGGGAGAGAGCTATTGAAATTCCCAATCTATTACCCACCACCCTATGCCTTGTTTTTAAACACACACACACACACACACACACACACACACACACACACACACACACACAAAACCACGGAATTAATAAAATGTATACATTTGCATCTTGTTTCAAGTACATTGTTCTATCTTCTCAGTCATGACATTTTAATAAAGATACACTTAAGGTAAAATAGATAATTGAGTGACATATCTGCATGAGTGTGTATTTATAGCATGTAGCTCTATAATAACAGTAGTTCATGTTTATTGTTCACCTACTGTGTGCCAGGCATCCTCTTTTCAATGAAGTCCACCATCCCAACAACATTGTAAGGGAGATATTGATGCCTTGATTTTATATTCTATGAAACAGTCCAGAGACTTTCAGTAGAGGCTCAATGTCACAGTGTACTACAGTACTTGAAATTGGGTTTTTTTTCTTTCTTTTGTGTTATGGGTTGAATTGCAACCCCTCAAAATGATATGTTAGAATCCTAAGTGACAGTACCCCAAAACAGGCTCTCTGTGGAGATAATCAAGTTAAAATGCGGTCATCAGGGTAAGACTAATGCAACATGACTGGTGGTTTTATGCAAGGGGACATGTAGACACCGAGACAGAGGGACCAGGCTGTGAAGAGCCAGAGACCCAAGATCAAACCACGTAAAGTGCCAGGCTGATGTGATATCCCCACAAGCCAAGGATGCCAGCAGACCCAGGAGCTGCAGATGGGTCTGGTGCCAGTTCTCCCACACAGTCAGCACTTGACTTTACATGGGAAGCTTCCAGAACTGTGAGACTGGGCATTTCTATGGCTTTAAGCAATCCAGTTTGTAGGATGGCTTTATAATAACAACTCCAGGAAGCTAAAACGCTTTGTCTCCAAAGATGCTGTTCTTAGCCACAGAGGCCCCACAGCCCTATGACACGAGAGCACCTTTTCTGTGGCTTGTCTGCCTCTCTACCAGGTCAGGGACTCCTCAGGAAAAGCCATCATATTCATTCTAGCTCCTCAGTTTACAGAGTAGTTGCTGACACAGGGCAAGGGTCCAAAACATGTTAAGGTAGTGAGCTATTTTTCTTTCAATTTGATTTTTCAGAATATGTAGAAGGAAGTTTAGAAAAGATCTTTTTTTTTTTTTTTTGAGTTGGGATCTCACTCTGTTGCTCAGGCTAGAGTGCAAGGGCACACTCATGGCTCACCTCAGCCTTGACCTCTGAGACTCAGGCAATCCTTCTGCCTCAGCCTCCTGAGTAGATGGGATTACAGACACGTGGCACTACACCTAGATTTTTAAAAAGTATTTTGTAGAGACAAGGCCTTACTATGTTGCCCAAGCTGGTCTCAAACTCTTGGGCTTGGGCAGACCTCCCATTTTTGCCTCCAAAAGTGCTGGGATTACAGGCACAAGCCACCACGTGCAGCCTAGAAATGATCTTTGAGGGCAGATCTGGCAGGGGAAGGGCCAGCTGACCTGATGGGAGCTTCACTGGCGATGAGGGGAGGAGACATGGAGGGGCTCACATGGGCGGTTCTCTGTGATGAGCCCACATCTCCCCAGCTCCCACTACCCATCCTCCTGCCACCCACCCGGATACCTGACTAGGGAAAGACTTCATCCAGGTAGCTTCAGACTATAAACTGAAAGTGGAACCCAGCCAGTGACATGTTTTAAGCCAAGCAATTCATGTACACCATCCAAAAAGTGCATTTATTGGGAAAAATGGCAAAGCATTTGAAAGTGGAAAACCTGCAGGTGTGTGCACACACCTTTATACCTGTGACTAGGGGGAGAGCTGGGTTTAGGACTGGGTGGAGGGAGAGAATCACAAGGGATACATTTGCTCAACAACTTTATGGAGCACTTATGGTTGCCCCATGCTGTGCTGAGGCCTGAAAGTCATGGGATGTGTGAGGCCAGCCCCACCCTAAAGTGTTCATATTTTCATTCAACAGAAAAGACTTCTGGACCAAATGAACTGTCATGGTTAGAAACCCCAGTGACCCAGGCACAGTGCCAGGCTTCACCCAGTCACAGTGGGCATCACGTTGAGTCTGTCTCTGTTTTAAAACAGCCAATGTGAGACCACGTTCCTTCATGGGCACCATTCCTCTCTCTAAGCCAAGCTCAGGTCAGTGAGCAGTGTCCGTATACATGACTTCCTGTGAACTGGGTTCTGAAATCCAGGTAGGGCTCAGTGAGCCAGCCAGGAAGAAGGAATGGGAAGAAGCAGAACTTTCTGGAAGATGCTGTTGGCAAGGAGTCAGTGTGGGGTTTGCATGTCAAGAAATGCAACTAGCAAGGCAGGTCGAAATCCGATGGGAGGGATATGTTTAAAATGTCTTGCTGGGGAAATTCCAAAAGAAGGTGGGTCAGGGCCTGACCAGGAGCATGAGAGAGTGACTGTAACAGGGGAAGAGCAGGAATAAAGATGGCGCCTCCTGAAGCAGGAGGGGAGGGAGGGAAGTTGATGGTTTACAACACTGAGCTTAGTGGAACAGTGGAACCTCCAAGAAGAGGTTTGCAAATTCACTCCAGATGTTAAATCATTATTCCTTGAATAATGTCTTCGGGCTTGGTGGCTCAGCCTGTAATCCCAGCCCTTTGGGAGGCTGAGAAAAGTGGATTGCCTAAGCCCGAGGGTTCGAAGCCCACCTGGGCAACTTGGCGAGACGTCGTCTTTACAATAAATCAAAAATTAGCTAGGCATGGTGGCACGTGCCTGTAGTTCCGACTACTTGGAAGGCTGAGGTGGAAGGATCTCCAGAGCTCAGCAGGTCAAGGCTGCATTGGCCATTAGCATGCTACTGCACTCTAGTCTGGGTGACAGAGTGAGACTCCAACTCAAAAAAGAAAGAAAGAAAGAAAGAAAGAGAGAGAGAGAGAGAGAGAAAGAAAGAAGGAAAGAAGGAAGGAAGGAAGGAAGGAAGGAAGGAAGGAAGGAAGGAAGGAAGGAAGGAAGGAAGGAAGTCTTGACTACTTTTCCAAAAGACACAGACTTTGAGAAGTATAGCAACATATCATGACAACATCTAAAACATCAGCAGTGAGTACCCAAATCTCACATGGGTGTTTACATTTCCCCAACTTTCTCACATTCTTTAGGGGACAGGGGAGTTGCTCTATGGAAATCGAGGCAAAAACAATGTCCACCTGTGGCATTTGGCTCACACGTTTCTGACTTTTTATACCAGTGAGTTCTCCCTCTTTCTCTTCTTGATTTTTTTTGTTGAAGAAACAAAGCAATATGTCCTGTAGAGTTTTCCGCCATCTGGATTTCATTGCTGGCATCCACGTGGTACTATTCAATAAGTTTCTCTGTGCTCTGCATTTTCTGTCAGCTAGGAGTTGTATCCTGAGACTTAATACGGTCTATTTTTGTCAAAAAGAAAAAAAAATGTTGTGTGTCTCCCAACGCATCATGTCAGCAGGCATGGACATGTCCCAGTTTCTCTGAGATGTTGGAATTGCTGGTGAGCTCCAAAGCCCACCCAAACCATCTCCCAGAAACTCCCCACACATTTTACTATGCTGGCGGGACAATGAGTTCTTACTTTCTTATGGAAAATCTAATCTATTTTAATCAGCAGAAAAGGCTCTATGCACAGTAGGTCAAGAGTTATAAAACAGCACTATTTCTTAAAGAGAAAAACTGAATGATCATTTTCATGACACACTGTAGCTGATTTTCCTAAAATGAAAGCAATTTCAGCTTGTGGTCTGTTGTTAATAGATACGGCAATCTCATTAAAAATAGGTATGGAATGACACATCCGTGGGACACCTTGCATAAATTGCCTCTCTCTGTGTGTTGAGAAACCCCTAGACAGGAGCTACCACACAGGTGGGGCTAGAAACTAACACTGAAGTTAGCCATTGTGACCATTGTGAAAATTTTCCTTGGCTTAAGGGGCCTACACAAAGTGCTGGAGGAGAGAACGGAGACGATAAACGTGGCCTTATGAAAGAAGAGTCAAGAGGATTTGGTAAATGATTAAGGAAGGGGTGAATTGAGAGGGCCTTAACCAACTGACTCGCAAATAGCCAGAAAATATGAGTTAGAAATGTCCTAAGAACATGAAAAAGCTCCTGCTGGCTATTTTTTTAAAATTTATTTTTATCATTTTGTAGGCACTGGTGTCTAGCTATGTTGCCAAGGCTAGTCTTGAACTCTTGGCCTCAAGCAATCCCCCTTCCTCAACCTCTCAAAGTGCTAGATTACAGGTGTGAGCCACCCTGTCTGGCCCTTTCTTTTCTGTTCAAGAGGAAGATAAGGAAGGCCTCTGGACCCAGAGTTCCATGGACAAAGATCTTGACTCTTGTAAGAGAACAGGCTTTGGGCCAGAGAAGGCAGCAACCACAATGCAGAGGGGAAAGGAGGAGCAGAGTGAACTGTGTTTGGCCGACAGTGGCAGGGAAGGAGATCGGGACTCCTGTGCCTCCTCCTGAGGCTACTCCAACCACACTTGAGACAGATTCTTGAGATAACCGTAAAAATCCATAGCAACTTTGTTGATGTTGGGATTTGCACAGAGACCTATGCCAGGAGGTTGGGCGGAAGAAATAGGTTTGGTCCTTTCACGGAGCAGACCAAGGAATGTAAGGATACCCGGTCACCGACAATGGCCATGGCCTGCTCCTGAGGCCCACACTCTGTCCTGCATGTTTCCATCATGAGAAACAAGACCAAATTACACCACTTGCTTCCAGCACACTACGCACAGCAAACTTTTCCACAATATCTGCGAGATTGTTTGTTTTGTTTTCTCTGATAGAGAGAGAGATTGAGTCCGAAAGACTGAGTTGGCAGTCTTGGAGTTTCACCTCCAAGTCCTTCACCCACATCTGGGGCCGCAAGGATGACAGTGCAGCCACCTGGTGTCAGCCAGTGTATCTGCGCAAGCAAGAGTAAGATGATCTGAGAGCGCATAGCCAGTGGTCAGAGTCCTGTGGTCTCCAGGACCCTGGCTTAAACAGTAGCATGAAGGGATGACCCCCACAACTCTCCTGTGTTGCTCCCCAAGCATGGACATGCTGGAAAATGCTATGACTTTCAGGAGATAGGTGCTCACAGAATGCCTCTCTCCACTGGAAACTGGAAGGGACAAGGGTGAATTCTTGGGCAGGTGACCTTGGAAAGTGGGAGTGAGGCATGGGGAAGTCGAGGCAGGCGAAGAAGAAAAACCAGCCCCGGGAGGCATTCTTAGGCTGGTCACCCCAGGCTCAGGAGCTCCAGCCCATCAGCATCCCATGAAGAAGGGGATGCCTGCAGAACCACCCCCATGGGGAAGCACATATCCCCTGCCCAGGTCTGGGGCGTGTCCTGAGCAGCGACTTTGCCATGCTCCTGCCTGCATTCACACAGGCCAGAAGGGTGGGGCCTCCCCAGGACAAAGTCAAAAATTCTGTGCCCAGTCAGTTCTCCCCGGTCCAAGGGGACCAGTCTTCACCATCACAGCAGGGGTCCAAGGTGAAGCGAGAGGAACCCAAACATGGAAGACCCCCAAAGTCATCATCCAACAAATCACAACTTGTTTTTCTTCCTTAAAGACACATACACCCATCATTCTGGAAAACGCTCTGAGGTTCCAGGTGTGGCCTGCCTCACTCCTGCCACCTGCCCTCCCATCTCCACCACCCTCCATCCTCTTTGCTGTTCCTTGTTGAGCAGGAGGGAGCACGAGCCCATTCAAGAGCTGCATCTCCTAGGGCCCCTCTCCTAAGGCCCGATGCTGGGATATCAAAAATCTGTCTTTTGTTGTTTCGTTTTGTTTTGTTTTGAAGTTGGGGTCTCTGTTGCCCAGACTGGAATGTAATTGCACAATCATGGCTCACTGCAACCTTGACCTCCTGGTCTCAGGTGATCCTCTCCCTTAGTCTCCCAAGTAACTGGGACTATAGATGCGCGACATCACTCCCCACTAATTATTTATTTTATTTTTTGTAGAGATAGGGTCTCGCTATGTCGCTCAGGCTGGTCTTGAACTCCTCTTGCCTCGGCTTCCCGAAGTATTGGGATTACAGGTATGAGGCCCTGTGCCAAACAAGATCTGTCTTTCTATAGGCACAAAGAGCCATACGCACTCCGTTTTCAGGGCTTCAGCTGTGACGGGCATGGGTACCTGTTAGTTCACTTCCTAATTTAGAGGGATGGAGGTCATCAATGTCCCTTCCCACTGCTGGGCCTTTGCAGGAAGGGAGTTTGAGGGGTTCATTACCCCAAGGGAACACACACCTGAAGTGCAGGCTTCCCCAGCAGTGTGGACGTGTCCACTGGAACCCACATAGCAAGGTGCTGAGAGAAGGGGGGTCTCTCCTGAGAGGCAGTGACCCTCGTGGAGTCAGGGTCATCAGGACAGTCTGGCCCTGCCCATACAGCCGTGTGACCTTAGGAATGCTTTTTAATCTCGGTAGGTTCCGTTTCTTTATGTCAGACATTCTTCTGAATCATGTTCCTGGCTCACAGTCAGTGCTCGGTCTGTGCTGAATTTCCCCTTGGCCCCCCAAATGTCAGAGTTTCCAGGGCTGTCCACGTCCCTTTCACTGGCTCTACGTCCCTTGAGGTGGGTGACTGTGACTGTCACTCCTCTTTCAAAGCACTTCACATTTAAAGTTTTTTTCCCAAAAAATAATTCCTGGCCCTTTCTTCAGATTAGGTGTGAAAAACACGCCCCACTGTACAAATGCCTTTCCCAGAAGGTTTGCTTTGACTGTGATGTGGGCAGAGTCACAGTTCAGATCATTTGGGGCAGGTTTCCTTCGGCCCTTCTAGTGCTGCCAGATCTTCCCTTGTTTTTCCTTCTAAGAACAGAAGCAGAGTAATTGCTGTTTTGTTTGGTTTTGTGTCCTATATCCAAGGCCTCCCAGACCCTAAGGCTGCTGGCATTTTAATGAATGTTAATGCCTGGGCTCACCCCTTCCCTCCCCCATGGAGGTTGAGTCAGGGAAAAAAGCTGGCAAACCCGAACAAAGCTGTGGGCGGGCGTGGTGCCCCCCAGAAAAGCCGACCCCTCCGATGCAGGCTGGGTTCCCTACCCAGGAGGGCACCCGCCTCTATCTCCCCCACTGGATTTGGAATTTTTCAGATCAGATAGAAATCGGTTGGGGGGGGGCGATAAGGAAGGAGTTCTCCTTTTAATAAATAAAATAAATGCTCCTGAGGCCTCTGGGTCAGCTGAGAGTGTTCACTTTCTCATGACCAGGAGCATTTTTATTCTGAGATCAATCCTGCCAGAATGCGTCCAGCCATAACGCTACAACAACGAAAAGACAGATGCCTTCAAATACCCGGAAACCGACTTTGAAATCCATCTGATAATAAATCGGTATTTAAATCGATATTCACATCCCAGCTGGGTATAAACAGTCAACTTTCCCCTCAGAGATACTGTGTTTCATTTTTCTTTTCAAGTAAATTTCTGTTTTTCACCCAACCTTCACAGCTTAAGCATTTTATCCAGTTTAAACGATGGGGATTTAAATTGCTATTTTAGTGGGAAGAGGCTTGATTAAAACCTGTGTCCTCATCAAATTATTGGACAGTGGTTCTTGGGCTCTGTTTACATTAGTGTCAACCTTAATTTAAATTCCACATAACTATATTTGCTTCGCTAAATGCATTCGCCAGGAACACACCACAAATTACTTTGCATTATGAGCAGAGTCTCTTTGTCTATTGCAAAGTGTTTTGAAATTAGCACCATAAGTAACTAGCTGTTAAGTGTCACTCGATCTGCTTAATGCTTCATTAATCAAACCCCGTGGCAGCCGGTGTGATGTCCAAGCCCCTCACATATAAGATCAGTATCACTCGCTCCTTGCGTTTGACCACAGGCTTTTAAACTTGATTCATTATCTGTGCTTTGGCCCGTCCCGACAGCGCGAGCCTCCCTCAGCAGCCTCCCAGCACGTGGGGCTTTGGAGAGATACCAGTTGCATCCGTACTCTTTTCAGAAATTGGAAATAAAAAGCCGTGTCCCCTTTTGTGGAAACCCACAGTCTCTAGGTCAAGAAGTTATTTTCAGGGAAGAAGCATACCACCTGTTTTCCCCTAGTTACCCGTAGCTATTTGACACGGTTGCCAGACTCGTGTGAAAATGCCTCTCCAGAAAAATTTCCCTGGGCAAGTTTTTCTTTATGCAGAGTTTGACAGAGAGAAAAAATACATCTGCCCAGGCAGGCTACATCTGCCCAGGCAGGCTACCGTTTTCATCTTGGCCTAGGTTCTCCTAAATAGGGTACATTTAGTCTAAGCACCTCATCAGAGAAAAAAAAAAGTATTTGTTCCTTTATAGTGAGATGTGAATTATTCTATACTAAACACAACATTTTAAAATTCATACTTGCACAAGAAATGCAGAACAACTTGCACTTTTTAGTTTTATTAAAGTTCTTATGGAAAAAAAGGTTACCATCCATCTATGCATGTATGTATAAAATTTGTAGCAAAAGAGGACATATTTGATACAATTTTTCTTGGTCTTTTCAAGGTGCCATCAAACATATGCAAATGTGTAAATAGAACCATTTCTCCATTTTCCATCTCCCTTCCCTGCCTCACACACAGGCCAAAACACACACACGTGTGCATGCTCACACCCACACACACATACACACACACACCTGCCTCTACATATATGCACACTTTTAACCAAATGTAATATTCACTGGCATTAAAACTACTCAGTAGCTCTAGCAGACAATGGCTTCATGTACATTTTAGAGGCTGGCTTAAATCTAGTATGGGTACATCGTTGTATTCCCCTGCAGGGGAGCCCTCTTGGTGTCCGCGGGGGCATGTGTGGCCCTCCGTGGCCCACGCTAGGCTCAGCCCCACGACGAGCCAAGATGAACAGGTGCTCTCTCTCTCTGGCGGCCGCACGTGAGGTCGCTCTCTGCCGAACAGCGTCTCAATGGGAGGCCTTTGGCTTCGTGGCCTTTTCTCTGACCACCCAGCAGGAAAAATATTCTGAAGCAGGTTTTTTTTTTCTGCTAGTTTTGTTAGCGAGACAAAAAAACAAAAACAAAAAACACACACAGCATTAAAACTTAGAATTTCCTGCAGGTGGGCTTCTGAAATGTTTAATGCAGTCATAGCAAACCATTCATTTTCTTTGGAGTTAAACTTTTTGCCTTTTCACCTTATAAAAACCATTCAGGCTAAATAAACTTTATCACAATAGAATTAGGCATTGTAGCCCAGCTCCCAAAACCAACATCAGAGGCAAAACCCACTGAGTCAGAACACACAGCCGACAGTGCAGACCTGGGTCAGATTTTGACTTTAAGATCAAGTGACTGCAATCTGCACCTTGTGTTCATTTTCGTATTATCACCAAGTCTATGTTATCTTCTGGTATTTAGAATAGGCCCTGATTTTAGAAGAGCAAATGTGAAGGGACATTTTGATTATTTTTTAGGTGACATTTACTCTGATTTCAGGTGCAATTTATGACAGTTACAAAGGTACATTTGATGTCCCGGCTCCAGCTCATCCCGTTTTTACCCTGATTACAGCAACCTCTATTCACTGGGATTCTGAACAGAATATGTGTGAGAAGAAATCCAGGATAATTTTCAGATGTGGCCCAGCATAACTGAGCACAGTTCAAACTTTTCCCTCCTTTCAGCAACTGGAAGAAGTCTGATTATTTAAACCCAAAGCTTTGCCTGAAATCCACTGCCCTGCACTCCACAAACACCTCTCCCCCTTTCCCCCAAAAGGCAACATATTGGCTTGGTAAACAGAACAAATCACTGAACCCTTCGATGTAAACGCCCGCCAAGATTGCATCTGACTGCAGCTTGGATTTAAGAAAGAGAGACAGAGAGAGAGAGACACAGAGAGAGAAGCACAAATCAGACCCAGGAGCGGGGGCAGTCTCAGAGTCCTATGCCCCTCCCCCTCCATTCTTCCCTTCTCGCCCCAACACCCCCACGTAAAATACAGTAAAGGCACCCCGAGATGGAGGGGGATGAGGACGGCCCTGCTTATTAGCTGCAGCTGTGCTCTTATCTGGCCAAAGGAGACAGGGAACAACAAAAGATCCCAAAGAAGGGACGGTGGCTGCCTGGGAAAACCACTAGCCCAGCATTGTGGTGCCCTTCTGCTGAGCAAATAGTTCAAACTGTTCGCTCCCATCTCCTATTCTCTCCCTGGTACATTGTCTGTGCCCTTGCATTTCATTCTGCAAGGAAGGTTGCTCTCTGGGCCTATAAGCAAACAGTCCAGAAAAGGGCTAGCCATCCTCCTCTCTTCCCCGGAGAACTAGCATTTTTATTTCAGCTCCAAGCTGTCAAAGACCTGGAGAGTTTATGTCAGTGTCCTGAATTAATTGCTTTAAGCTGGAGCAGGCTCCGCGGGCTACCAAATGTCCAGCAGATGTTTATTAATAACGTTTCCTCCAGGACCATGGCTCCAAGCTGTCCCTTGGTGGTGGCCTTTATCTGCTGCCACCTTCTCATCCCTGGCCTCCTGGTACTCGGGAGGGGGCTACCCTACCATCATAACAAAATTCAGAATCGCCTGGAGTGAAAAAAAAAATTGTCCACCTATGTTGCAGGACATGCAAGGCAGACATCTTTGTCCTGACCCAGAAAGGGCCTAGAGTCATAGAGACTTGAACCCTGAGGAGGGCTGGGGATGGGGAGCAGCAAAAAGCAGCCAGGACCACCCGCCCCCCCCAAAAAAAGTTCATTTAGCCAATACAATTACCAAAAGAAGCAGGAGAAATCACCCGTCTGTTTACCCCCACTGCCTCCTCCCATGAAAATCCAGCAAGACTGACAACACGATGCATTTTAAAGTTTTCCTGGTACCAAAAAAAAAGCCTTTTTAATAGAATGAAATAATAAACCAATTTATATACCGATATAAGACTAGGATCGTGAGTGCCATTGTGTAATTTTCCACTTGACTTTTCATTATCTACCTGAACAAAATCAATCTATATGTATGGGATCAACATACAATTCCAGAGATAAAAGCTGAAAATAAATGCGCTTTGCATATCCTGGAGATAACAGACACAGTCCTTGGTACTGCCTTTTCTTCTCCAACAGATGCATTTATAAAATAAATTGTTGTGTCAAGAAAAAAAGCGAGACGTAGCAGTGTATCTTGAGTGTTGACGCCTTTGCTGGAAATATTGATCCGGCAAATGAACAGTGGTTAATAAGTACCTTGAAGATGATATCAGGTCTTTTGCCCTGGTTTACCCAGAGTGCAGTCCGGGTCAATGTTTTTTCCAACCAAAGCTCCCTGCCTCCCCCCACCCCCACCCCAGAAAGGCTTCCCCTATTAACATGGATTTAAGGCTGAGGACTTCAAGGGTTTTCTGAAGCCTCTCCAAAGAGACAAAGCACACTGAAAAATCACATTATATTAGAAACCCCCATACATCAAACACCCAGCTGTGAAGAACACTCAGTCTTCAAAAGAGAAGGGGAGGCGATTCCATACGTTTCGGGGTCTACATTTATGATTTTAAATGGGTCGAATTCCATTCCTTTTATACCCTCCTTCACCCCGATAATTAGAAGAGTCTTACAGCAGTAAACGTCTCTCCACACGGGCCACACATGGGCCTCTGTGGCTCACCGGCACTGTCAGCACTGTGAGCAGATGGTGGGGTGATGGTAAGGGCACCTGGCTGCTCATGTGCCCTGCTGACCCAGGGCTCTTTGGGGAAAGTCCGTCCACTCCACCCTCCTGGAAGGACTCACGGGGCCTGTGTTGGTAGCTGGTCTCAGCTCACCTTCCTGTGAGGCAGGACTTTCTTCCAGTGTTGTATAGTGCCTTGCTGAAAGGCCCTTGGGGGATGGGTACTGAGCCATCTTTCATCCCCAAACAACGGCTGTGAACTCGTGAACATGTTCTGGGCTTCAAAAGTACTGAACGTCTTAGACCAAAGTTGTCTAGAAACTAGCCACTTTTCATTGTTTATTCACCAGGGGAATGTCAATGCCCACCTGGGCAACTTGATAGTCACAGCTTTAGTTCTGACCGCAGGACAAACCAACACCTGTATAGTTTAAGATCATCTTTGGTTGATAGATGCTGGTGGCTGCTGGTCTGTTGTGTTGGCACATTTCTGCAGCTCAGGACATTCATGCATCTTCCCCCCCTTTTCCCAAGAGCTCTGGGTCACAACAGCACCCGCCTGGCCTTGGACTGCCACCCTGCTCTGCACACGTCTGGTGCCATGTCTCATTCCTCAGCCGATATTCACTGAGAACTTGGAAGAAAGCACTAGGAACCATCTGACGCAGCATCACAGCCTTTTGGGGAAACGAGATGGCCAATGCTCACCATGGGGGAAGCCCATGTGCCTTCAGTCACTGGAGACTCACAGGACAATATATGTCCTTTCTCCATCTCATCTTTGTGTTCCAGGAGCTGTGAATAAGTAAATCTAGGAAAAAACTGATAATGGGGACATGAAAGGTCACACAGTCATCAGAATTCTGTTCGAAAAGAGAACTGCATCCTGGTGGCATGCTCTGAAAAGTCCATATCTTTTCAGGACAGAAAGGATGTGCCTCCAACCTTGGTGACCACACAGCCTATTTTAGCTATAGGTTAATTACTCTCTGACTCAACCTGTATCCTAAAGAGCCAGTTCCATAGTGCATGAATCTTACCCAGCATAAGGAAAAATATTTCAGTTTTGTACCCCCCGGGTTCTATGAGGAAAGAGAACATGCTACTTGTAGACCAGGGTGTTACTATTTTCACAGCAAAATTTGCTCATGCCGGAAAACCTCACTGCTGAGTGGCATCAAAACCATCTTCTTAGACTGGGACAACATCCCACACATAAGCAGAATCCTGACCCAGAGTTGGAACACTGTACATATTTGTGAAATAAATATTTACTAAACAGGAGAAACTGACTTATTCCAAAAGGTATTTCAGTGACCATGTCATAGTTGAACTATCTCGATGTCTTTTCCCAGGGAAGAAGAATGGACTGTCCGAAGTCCAGTGGATACATGTATGTGCATATACATTCAGATAAATACAATCAGATAGAAAGTTGTCAACTGTAGCTAGCTCTTGGCTTTTATTTTATTTTATTTATTTTTTGAGTCAGGAACTCGCCCTGTCATCCAGGTCGGAGTGCTTTGGCATGATCATAGCCACCGCAACCTCGACCTCCTGCGCTCAGGTGATCTTTCCACCTCAGCCTCCTGAGTAGCTGGGACTACAGGCACATGCCATCATACTCGGCTATTTTTTTTTTTTTTTTTGTAGACATGAGACCTTGCTATGCCGCCCAGGCTGGCCTCGAACTCATGGGCTCAAGCAAATCACCTGCCTTGGCCTCTCAAAGTGCTGACATTACAGGCATGAGTCACTGTGCCCAACCAGCTATAGCATTTTAAATCCACAAATCAGCAGTTCAGTCAAACAATTCAGAAACAAGGGTGAAAACACACACCCAGCAGCCTTCTAGGCTGGGCATAAGCTGATAGACAAGCACAAAACCCCCAGCTGTTGACATACTGCAGTTGTTGGCACCTGTCAGCACATTGAAGACACTACCTAGGAGTAGGTGCAGGCTGCCCTGATAATATACCTGACCAGGTGTCATAAACTAAAAGAGGCTCCCTCGGTAATGGCCTCTTTCTTCCTTTCCCATGTGTGTACAGCATTAATAATAATAACAACAATAATAACCAAAATACAGAGTGTTCTGGATTCCACCAATACCAAGAGATACAAACACGTGTGACAAAATGTGGGTCCACTGACAGCTCAAAGGGGTTGATGGAGAAACAAGAGACACATCACCGAGATAAAGGTTGAAAATGAGAGAGGCATTTAGTTCACCCTTTTATCAAAGCCAATGGGACAGCTTTCTACAGCTATGTTTACATCAGAAGGTCGAGAGTGGGTGTGGGTGTCAGGAAAAACATGATGTTAGTCAGTATCCTTTGCACCCCCTTCTAGAACCATCTGCTGGAACTCAAAGGTGATGGAATCCTCCCTCCTGGCTCTCTGGATTGCCATCACAGATATCCAGTCAGAAGAGGCTGACATCTAGCAGTGGGGTCAGGATAGGGCTTTGTTGTGCCCAAAACGTGCTACAAACTTTCCACAGCATTTAAAATGTCCTTCAAACGGCTCTTGACCGCTTGAAAAGAAACAGGACTGTCATTTATCCATAGCGACAGCTTAAAAGGTGACTGAAATTTTCACTTGGAAAGCATAACTGTCATGGTGGAAAAATTACTGGGTTAGAATACTACAGGCTGCCAGGGAGAACAGACACGCTGCAGAAGACGTTAGTATCATTTATTCTGCATCCTACCGGCAACATCAAGTTACTTTAAAATGTTTTGCACGCGGAGAACTTAACAAAAGATCTCTAAAACTAAATTAACACCCGACCCACAAAGCAAGGCTCTGATCACAGGATACACGCAAGAAGGTGGCCGCCCCCCACCTCCGTTTCATACATGCTCCAATTTTTCTTGACTTTTCCTACCTTTGAAAATGCTTCAAATGCATTTCTTAAGTGTGTATTTGTTATTTAACAATGAGAACTGTGCATTCTCTTTTCATTTATTCTGCCATGTTAGGGTACACAAGAACATGTCACACCAGGGAGGGGGCCAGGTTTCTTTCAAAGAAATATGAAAACAGTCGCATGCTCCAGAACATGGGTTATGACGCTCTGGTGGCATGTTCCTTTAAGGTGTCATTGAAGACACCCGGACAGAAAGAGTGTCAGGCACTCGGTTTTGCACATGACCCCAGGCTGCCAAGGCAGCAGTGGTGCCAAATATGTTGATAAAACAGGGGATTCATAAAAACCAAGTTAGATGTTCAGATATACTTTATTTCCTCTTCCAGAAATTCTGCAAAATAGAGGTGTGGATTCACGACCAAACACAGGGGCTACTTACCTCTTGGGGAAGTCAGGTCCTATTTATTGAGAGTGTCATTTAAAAAAGAACTGTCTGTCCTCTACAGAAACACCAGGCCTTGCCCCCAGCATCATCAAAAAGTTCAGAAGGAGTCTCTCAGCCCTGTTCCCCAGCTGCCCAGCGCCACCCACACCCATCGGAGAATATTGGCTGTGGACGGACCCAGATACCCCGGGAGCAGCATCTCTGAGTGCTGCTTTGTGAATTTACAGCATCCCGGGATCTCTAAGCACTGCTCTGTGAATTTACGAAGCCGGGGAACGTGGGGAATCCATTTCCCTCCTTCTGTTCTCCTGGGGGCTCAGGAAAGAGTAAAAGGACGTCGTCAGACAGACACTGAGAGGTTTTGTACTTTGGAAAAAGCATAAGCGTCCATTTCCAAGTAATTTGCCGACAGAGAACTCTAGCCATGAAGAATGTCAACGCCGGCTCTCCTAGAAACTCAGGACTGGTTCAAACTGCAAATACTGAGGGTCGGCTTCATTCCCGTTCTGAGTTTCTTTTCACCTTTTGAGTAAATAAGTAATTAAATTAAGTTACAAAGAGGTGGGCAGATGTAACTTTACATTCAAGAAGGGATATTGGCATTCAGCTTTTTAAGTGTTCCAGTCCCAACTAAAAAGTCACTTCGTGTCCCCCAAAATAGGCTTGCATTGATGAAAGATTTTACACAGATCTTGGATGTGGTGAAGAGAATTCTGTGGAACTAGATGCCACGGCTTGGGGTGGACTAACACTGTGCTTGATTTCAGTGTCCATTTTGAGCTTGCCTTAGTCACCTTTTCTCACTGTTTTTACCTGCCTTCTGCCGCTCTGTTTGCACTTACAGATGTCACATTCTCCTGCTGGGCACCCAGAGAAAGTCACATGCTTCCCATCAATGGCAATTAGTCCCCTTTTTAAAATGGAAAATGTCATTACCTTCCTGAATAATTCAAGAGTAGAGGTCACAATACAGTGTCCCTTTTGGGGGTCTTTATGGTGCAAATGGAAAAACAAGGCGATCCTATCAGTAAGAGTAGATCTAAGGTTTACAATGTCGCTCTATTTAGTGTGACAGGAAAATTAAATTACACGAGACACTCACTCATTGTCACCCGTTAACAGGCTTGGGAAAATTGTGGGTCCCTGGGGGCAAATCACCGTCGGCCTGCGAGGGGAATAAACATATTTCATTTTAATTGGGCTGCTTTTTTTTTTTTTTTTTTTGCTTGGTTTTGAAAACAACAAACACACACATGTGCCCCACTGCTCTCCTTGGAAGTGGAGTCCTGAATCTCCCAATTGCAATCACCACCTACAAGCCTCCTACCAGAGTCCGGCAGGCTAACAGCTCTGGGGACATGGGTCTGTTTTCTCAGCCACAGCCGAGCTGGTCTCGATCCAACGGTCCTGAAAGGGAAATAGGGGCAGGTTTCGAGTAAAAACGGACTCCCATGCCCCCCAGCCAGCCCCAACGCGGTCGGCCTCAGGAGGAGGCAGAAGGGAGGATGGAATGGCGCTGAGGCCAGTTGTCCTCCTCCCCAGAGGAAGGAGCAGCCATGCACCTTTTGCGACCTCGGCCCTAGGCCGGGGCGCCTGGGCTGGGCTAGACTGGGGGTGGACGCATGTGAGGACCAGAGGAAGTGCCGACTGGGCGAGCGAAACGGAAACCCCCAGAGGTCACCAGATGGGATTCAAGTGTCCCCAAAGCCAGGTCAGCACATCCTCGACACCGCCGGTGTTCCCAGTGCCCCCCATGGTCACAGTGAAGGCCGGTGAGCAGGACTGTCCGGGACCGACTCCCACCCCAGCGGGTTGCAGTCGCAGCAGCCTAGACCGGAGCCTCCTTACCTGCCGGTTCTGCGCGCCGCCGCGGGGCCGGGTAGCCCTCTCCAGACGCGGCCGCCCTCGGCACCTGCCGGACAATCCGGGCCTGCGCAAAGGGGACAGAGTTGGCAGCGCAGGGCGGCCGGGCCGGGGTGGGCTGCCGGGGATCCGCGCCCCGCACTCTAGAACCCGGGAAAGGGCAAGCACGGCCGCCCTTTTGTCCCCCCCCCCCATACCATTTGGCAGGCCTCCTGGAAAGTACAGGAGAGGGGGCGAGAAGAAGCCCCCGGGCACTGCCTGGGTCCCTGTCGGGCGTGCCTCCAGCTGGGACGGCCAGACGCGCGGAGACTGGGGCTCTGCGACGCCGCGGCCGACCCGCAAACGAGCTACCTCGGTTGCCAGTCCCCGGCCCAGGTTCCCAGCCGAGCGCCCCTCGGGCACCGCCGCCATCTCGGCCCGGGCGCCCCGCTGCGCGCCCCTCCCGCCGCCTGGACGCTACCCCAAAGGTTCCACCAGCGTGGGCGCGGAGGACCGGGGTGCTGCCCCGAGTCCGAATCAGGCCCGGCTTTGGGAGCACCTAGACAAGGGGGGCATTTGATTTTTAAGACATTCTTTTTTTTTTTTAAAGCCAGATTTATTAAGAGGACAGAAAAGCTCCCAGAGCAGAAGGGGACCCGAGAGGTTTGCCCGATTTTTAAGAATTCTATTCCGACGTGCTTTTTGCCTGAACTTGGACACATTTCCTAGTGGAATTAAATAACGGATTTCATGCCTGGGGTTGGGGTTGGGGGGGGGGGACAGTGAGGGACAGTTTAGTTGTGTTCCGTTTCCTAAATGTTCCCATTTAAGCAAACACACGGGAGCTCCCGGCCGCTGTAATTCCAGAGACAATTTTCTCTGGTTTTAATTTGATTTGCATTTTTCAACTTTGATAATATTCAATTTCATGGCTGGATACACATGTAAACACCCGTTAGGTCGTTTTTTTCGCCCCTTGCACCAAACAGAATGTCCCCGGCCTCCGTGGGAGGTTACACCCGCGCTCCAAAAATATCCATATTATTTTCCAAACTTAGCGCGGCTTTGTCCAGACTCCAGGGACGGCAAAGTAAAAAAAGAAAAAAGA
Source organism: Carlito syrichta (assembly GCF_000164805.1). Taxonomy (NCBI): domain Eukaryota; kingdom Metazoa; phylum Chordata; class Mammalia; order Primates; family Tarsiidae; genus Carlito; species Carlito syrichta. The sequence continues at coordinate 249,015 of NW_007232363.1, forward strand.
AAGAAAGAAAACCTAAACTACCCAGGGAGCAGAGGTGAGGGAGGAACTGCCCAAACGAAGGTGGAGGAAAAAAACAAATTCCTGTTCACATAGAAGCAATTCTATGTTTATCCAGAAATACTCTCCATATTGCGTTAACAGTTGTAAGCATTCTAAAAATAACAAATAAATTTCCTCCTCCAGAAATGTTTTTCATATAGATCTCATTGCTAGAAAGACATGACAAAATATAAAGAAATCATCTTTGTAAGGAGAGGTTTAATTAACACCAGTGAGCTGTCTCAGCAAACATAAAATTCAAAGGCAGATACAGAGTGAAACTGGGTGAAAGCTTTGGTCATATCAAGACTGATATCCAAAAAATAGCACTGCCCAGGACCGTGGAAGTGGGCTCCATGACCTGGTGGTGGCAGCTGCACCAAGAACCATCAGCAGATATAAGCCAATATGTCATTCTTCCTGTTTCCCAGGAAGGAGGCCGGGCAGAGAAATAGTCAGGTCTCATGAAATGTGTAGATAGAGCGATATATCATGAGTTTACCAAAACTCCAGAGTACACTTGATACCCCATTTACAAAACATCTTTTTTGGTTTGTCCAAGCATATATAATATAATAAATTTACATAATAAAAATTGCATTTGTATTATATGCTATTATACAACAAATCATTTTATTATGGAATACATTTATATAATAAAACAACCATCTAATTTCTGGAGTTAGCTTTCATTTAATATATATATACATTTATTTGTATGCTGTCCACTACTGTGGAACACATGAAACTGTGGAAGATATTTCTATCCCAAGTCCTAAGAATTTACAAATTACAGTGATTTATTTTTTAATAATTTTTTAAGTTGGAGAACTCGTGGGCAAGATTGGTGATTTTTTTAATGAAAAAGGTTTTGACATCTTGGGAAAAGTAGATTCAGAAATGAGATATACAAGACTTCTTAAAAACCTTTGTGCTTGAAGCTGATCGATAATGGGGAACCGCATTTTAAGTCAAGGTGATCTAATTGGAAAAATACCTTTTATCCTGTGAAAGGCATTTAGGCAAATAAGAAAAGAATTCCTCTGAAATAGCCCCGACTTTGAAAGTTCCTTAATTTTTTGAAAGCATGCTCTGTAGTAGGCTGACCATCCAGAACCTTCAGAAGAATGATTCCTGATCATCTATCTGGCTTTAAATTTTAAGAGGTCGTGACTCAATTTGACGTGACCATCGTTTGGGATTTGCACTGAGCTACCGCATTGTTTTGGGTGACTGGCGATTATCTATTTTACAGGACCAGATGGCGAGTGCGCAGATGCACAGCCCCTTCTCAGCAAGCCGGTTCTCAGCAGTGGAGCCAGGGGCTCCTTCGAACACACGACCCCTTCAGAGCTGACCAACTGCGGACACAGAGAAAAACCAGTCCTTTCTATAAGTAACTGAGGAGTAAACGGGGACTGGGCTAAGGGCCTTGGAAGTTGGGTGACAGAGAGTGAGCTTGCCATCTTAATTCCCCGCTCACCCTCAGACCATCTGTATGGGGGACCCTGCAGTCCAGGGACAATGCTCAGAAAGGCAGGGAGAACCCATCCCCACCTGCAACCCATTTCCCTGGGCCTGGGCTTTCACCAGCTTCAAAGGCCTACAGGGAGCCAGGGCAGGGGCCAGGGTGGGGGGAGGGAGGTGAGAGAGGAATGGCCAAGGAAGTCCCTGGAAAGTATTTCAGCCAGGTAGGGACTATTTGAGGTGAAAACATAGGGGCCCAAGAGGTACCCCTTTCTCAAGAGCCTTCTCTACAGACTTAGGGACTTGGGAGGATGTGTCACTTGGGAGAGTCCTGGGGAAAAGGTGTGGCATCTCCCAAGAGACCCAGTTGCTGAAGGGGGTGGGATAAACTAAGAGTATTATGAAGGGATTGTGATCTGACTGTCCCTTCGCGGTTAATAAGAGCTCCCTTCAGAGGTCTGGGGGAGGGAAATAGTGTGTGTGTGTGGGGGGGAGACAGGGAGAGAGGGAGACTGAGGGAGGGGAGAGGGGCAGGGGAGAGAGAGGACCAAGAGGGAGAGGGGGAGGGGGCAAGATAGATACTCTGCTGAACGCAGGGGAGAAATCATGCAGTTACTTTTAGTTGTTTACCAAGCGAGGGCAAAACCCAAACACCGCTTTCTGCAATCAATAAGGGATGGCCCTGGGTTCCCGCGCTGAGCTCCCTAAATGAGTCTGGCATTCTGATAACTGCAGGTGAGCACCAGAGATCAACCTATTCCCGCCGCTCACTGCTGGAAAGAGATAGGGATGCATTTGTTCCTGAGCTCTGGGAAGGGAGAGGCCCGAGGGGGATTTAATTGTCTGCCTGGGTGAATCGAAATGTCCTTTTAAAGCAAAGAAATCAAGAGAGATTGACCTTTAATTGGCAAACTCTGCTGGTGGTGGTGGGGTGGTCATTAAAAGGACAAAATATAGACTGGGTGCTCCTCCCCCGCTGGCCCACCTCCCTGAACAGCCTCCAGAATGATCCTCCGCTCTGGTATCTGGAGAAGTCTTGATGCACAACCTGACTATGGGTAACTGTTTCCGTTCTCATGCACCCACCTTGGTCTGACAATCGATGATCCAGTTTGGAGCAGGAAATATGGTTTAATCTGGAACTCTGTCCACCTCCAGGCATTGGCCATTCCCACGCCAACTGCCTGTAGAGCTGGCCTTAGAAACCAATTGTGTAAGTGCCCCTAAAATGCCCAGATGGAAGAGGATGCTACATTTATGCAGGAAATCCCACACTGCTGAGAACAGGCAGGCCCTTGTTTCCATTTGCTGGAAACAAGCCTGAACCTGGTTTCCAGCAGGGCCAGTGTGCAATCCCACCTGTGTCCCCGGCCAGGCCTGAGCAGGTGCCCCACTATTATTGGCATCCATGCACTGCTGGGTGGCGCTCTTTGTGGCCGGGTCCTCCCTGCAGGACGACTGAAGGCCAATTGACCTGCCAGTGCGCTATTTGGGGAAAACTTCAAGGCAGGTGTTTACTGAGATCTGCATTTGTATACCTGTGGGGGCCAGGGTGAGACCTGGGGACCTCAGTGGGCGGTATGGCATTCCAGCTGCACCTTCACCTGTGTTGTCCTGCCACCAAGTGCGGGTCAGAGGGAGGTCAGAGGCAAGTGTCTCTGAGGATCTTCCTGGTCCCCGCTCTCAGAATCTCCGCTAAGGAATAAGGAAGAGAGGTCGCAGCTCTGAAATCATTTGGCTATGTGGATGGTTTTAAGCTCATATGTCGGCTGATGGTCTCTGTCCCTGACGTTTTTTTCCTCTCTGGCATTTTCTCTTTCTAATCACAATCCAAGAGCCATCTTTCACTCTCCTCCTTTTCAACACTAGCCAGCGGGTCCTCAAAGCTTCAATGGAGAGGACTGTGTGACCCAGGCCTGAATGAACCTCTAGCCAGCTTCAAGGGACCATGGTCACATGAGAGTCCTGACTGCGTTGCCCCAAAAGAAAACATGAAAATCCAGACTGACTGCAGACATCATCTACTTAATCTCTCCTGGGGCAGTCGGCAGGGTCTTTGCCATCCAAGGGGTACCCAAGCCTCACTCTTCTGAGATCTTCCTGGTTCTTTCCAGCATCGCCTAAGATTTGAGATGTCTCTGCCATCAGCAGCAGCCCACCTAGCAAATCCTGGCGTCCTGGTGAAGGCAGGCTCCCCACTGCATTGACATGAGTTGTGTCTGTGCCCAGAGTCACAGAGAGGCGGAAGACGCTGGAAAAACAGAGTTGAAAGAATAGAGCTCAACACTGGCTCTGAAATTGAAGCAAGTTCCCGCCTTCTCTCAGCCCCAAGCCCATCACCGCCATCCTGACGTCTACCCATGGGTGCGAGGAAGTGTGAAAGGGACCCTGTTCATGAAGACACTTTGCAGGAACCTGGCACCCAGGGGAATTCCGCTCCATGGTGGTCGAGTTGAACAGAGTTTTAATGAAGAAAAGAGAGGGAGGAAGAGGGGTGGGGCATGGAGGATGCTAAGAGACACCAAGGTGACAGGACACAAGCAATGTTCCTGCCAAGAGATGGACTCACTTTTCTGGGCAGAGAGAGAATTTCCTCCACCAGCAGGGCACAGAGTTGTTGAAGTTGCAACTTCTTTCTCTGGGTGAACTGCTGATCCGTTTAATGAAGTTTGGGATTGCAGAACAAATGGAAAATGGACAATGAAATCGGCCTCCTTTATTTTAAACTTAGGATGGGTTTTAGAAGGCAAAACAAGCAGAAGGCATGATCAGAGCGGTGTTTTATACCAGAGAGTGCACATGTTGACATCCTGATGTCTTTGCTAGAGACACCTCAGACCTCCGTGCCAGGGGAGCTCTCTACAACCCAGGTCCCGCCCTGGCTGACACTCCCACCCTCTTTCCTTCACAGAAAATGTCACATGCTCATCGTGGGTCCTCCCCAGCTCCCCACCTCATGCCTTAGACCTTCCGAGTCCTCCCTCCCAACAGTTGCCACGACTATGTTTCATGTTTTCAAGTTAAACACTCTTGACATTCAAGAATTCACATTAGGAATCTAAGCTTTACTTTCGGTAAGCAAAAAATTCTCGGCAAAATTCAATATATAATGATGTCTGCTTTGATAAGTAGAAAGAACAATGAATTGAGATCCTATTTCAAGTGAAATAACAAGTCAGAATCTACATGCATGCAATCCAGTTTTTGATTTGCCCAGATCATCACCAATCCTCGTCCAAAAAACATCCCTGCTTACTCCTGGGCCTGTGTTTTCTTGTTTTCAAATCAATGAAACAATGGAAAAGCTGATTTACAAAAAAAAAAAAAAAAAAAAAGCCCCAACCACTGAAGCAAGCAGAGGTGGAACCGCACGGGCAAGCAGAACAAACAAACAGCAAACAGCCCTCACTGTAGAGTTCCAGTGTGCCTGGATAATATGCCAGCATTTTTCCCTTACATGTACATGTGAGGCGGAATTCTTTCTTCTCAGTAGATTTCATGATGTTTAAGTCAGATAACTATAATACTGCTGGCAGTGTCCCCTGGCATTGCTGGGAACGTGGCTGCCTCTATTTGCAAGAGGCCAGGCCCTTGCCCTGGTGAGAAGTGAGATCTCTAGTTTTGCATGAATGAATGCAACTTAATTTGTTGTTTCTTTCAGCACCCCAGCTATCAGTTGTGTTATCTAACAGTCTTTTTCATGTGAACCTTGGTGGAGGGAGTGGTGACAATGACATCTGACCAATTCCTGTGAATGTCGGCAGTGAGTCCAGAGCTCCGAGGAACAGCCAGTAGTATAAAAACTAAGCATTCTGTTGTGAAGGTATGCTTTTAACTACAACCCGGCCCCCTCTGCCTTCCCCGGAGAGGGACTTCAGCACAAAGTGGCAGCTCCTCCTGTAGAGGAACGGGTGCGGGGCCTGAGGGGGAGGGCAAAATCGACATCACCTCCAGTCTGGCATGAGGGACCACGACGGAATTACAGCTTGTAAAATAAGCCTCCATCAGTCTCCCAGGAGACAGCCGGCCTCAACTTGGGTGTTCCCCGCCTGTTAGCCTCAGTCATAATTGGTCTCTCCTCCCATCCCACGTTGTTGGTTTTCTGTGTGTGGCTTTTGGTGTGAGCGTGTTAGGCCATCAACAAATACAATGGGGGAGGGGGTGCAGGGGGGACACACATGATTGTTTTAAAGAAGAAAGGAGAAAAGGGATAAGAGAGTGGGCAGGAAGGCTGCGAACAGAATGGAGAAGACGCCCGGGATTTAGGATTCCGAGGCACCCCCTGGGGAGCTCCAGGGTGGGGAACTCTCTGGGGGTTTTGTCAAAGGGAGAAGAGGCCCGTCAGGGGCCAGGGACCCCACCGAGCTCCACTGAGGACAGGCATGGATTCCATGCTATTCTTGTTTGCTTGTCTTTGGGGTGCCTATGACATCCTGCCTACATCCGGTGCATCACATCAAAAAAGAATTTTTCAAAAAAATCACAATCAGGGCGATTGGCCCCAGAAAGCGTCCTTGTGGGGGCTGGAGGCCTGAAGAACAGCCTGGGACCCTGGGCAGGGAGGAAGGTGGGGAGGGAGAGGACCAGCACACAAGTGCCTCAGCCTTCTCCATCCATTGTGAAAACAGTTTGTCACTCACTCCTCACTCTTTTTTGTCCACCCTCCATCTCTTTTTTCCCTTTTCTCAGAGGAAACCCAGTCCAGGGGACAGAGGCTGTAAGACATTTCTGATCTGAAGTTGGCTATAAGACCGGGATAGGAGATGTCTTTGCAGTCAGGAAGGGTTGAAGATAAGGCGCATTGTTTTCACTCCAAAGTGGACAAATAAGATCCCAAGACCCTCAGATCTTTATTTATTGAAGAAAAAAAAAAGGAAAAGAAAGAAAAACAAAAAAAAAGAATACTTAACTGGGGAAGGAAACAGCAAGAAGTGTAATTAAATCGAGTTGCAAACTTTTTTTTCTTCTTGTTTGTATTTTCTTTAAAGTTTTAAATTACGCCGACCAACCCTTGGCCGGCCTGGTTGCCATGGTGCTGTGGCCAGGGCTGGTGTCCACGCTGTCCCCGACCCAGCAAAGCATTTCAGGTCTGAAACCTTGTTCTTTTGCTACAGCAGGGGCAGCGGACTGGGACTGGTGGCCTCAGGCGTGCGTGGTGGGGGAAGGGAAGGAGGTTCCATTCTGTGTGACAGGACTTGATGTCTGCAGTCGGTGGACATCAGCTACAGCCAGCTGCCCTCAGCTTCAGGTCCATGGCGCCCCGGGGACTAGGGGTCTATTTCCTTTCCTGCCAGTTATTGCCAAGTGAAGATTCAGTCAGAAAATGCCCTGCTGGTTTTGGGGAGCACTCCTGGTGTCTACGCATTCCAGAAAATCTCCGCTCAGCTATCCCTCCCCCCACAAGCCGGGATGCTTAGAATGATGCCCTGCCGCTAAGGAAACCAGGTGCCCCCAGTACCTGCAGGCATCTCCCAACCGACGCCTCCCTCGTGCCCTAATAAGCCTCATCTCTCGCTTCTCCCTGCCCCACTCCTACATTAAAAGTCCCCCAAAGCACCAAGGACCGGCTTCTCTTTAGAGAGCGGGAGAAGGCGGCGGATAAGAAGGCGGCCGATAAGATCAGACGTTTAAATTGGCCATTTGGAAGATTACATCTCTTCAGCGAGGGTCTTTCTTTCAAAACTCAGACTGAATTAAGAGCCGCGGCTATCCCGCACCGGCTCTCAAACACCGGGCACCTTTTAATTCGGCCGTGGAGTGGGCTGGGCTAGGTGACCGGGCGCTACGGGAGGCCCGAGGGAAGGCCGTAGGGCGACACGCGTCTAATGACAAGTAATTGACGGATCCGAGGCCGCGCATTACCAGCGGAACGGGGAGCCATTAATTATTTAGAAACGATTAGGCGTGCGATGTGTCCCGCCAGCGTTGTGTCTTGTTCAGGGAAGATAACCAGCCGCGCGCGGCGGAGCCGGGGGTCGAAGGCCGGCGGGCGCACTTCCCACGGGCTTCTGGCGCGGGGGACACTGCCGCACAGCCCCGGGCGTCGGGAAGGAGGGCAAGGGCCATCCTGGGTCCCCGCGCGTGGAGACGACCACAGATCACTGACCCTGCCGAAGCGCGAAACCGATTTCTGCCCACTCGGGTGTGAGGTCTGGTGACCGCGGGGCAGGAGGTGAGAGCTTTCTAGCTGCAAGGGGCCGTCAATTTCCGTGGGCCCGTTACCCGGCGCGTCTGGAATCCCGGCGAAAGACCCAAAGTAACTGCGCGGGCACGGGCCTTCACAGCGCTTGACACTCAGGCGTTTATAGCAAAGACCCCAAGGAGAGTGCGGATCTTGGCGGGGAGACTCGGTAGACACCTGGGGAAAGCCCCCTGTTCCGATCCCGCCCTCGAAAGCCGGGGCCTGGCGGTTTTCAACTCGCAGGGGTGGAACTCCCCGCAGGCGACGGGAAGACTCGACTTGTTCTGTTCCACCCTCCAAACTCGGGTCTCAGGTCCTGCAGAGCAGCACAGCGCTCTCCGGCCCCGAGCCGCCGCGGGAGGGGGCTCCTGGGAAAAGCTGGCGACGGGGCCACAGGGAGAATGGGGTAATAAGTGGCCCATTTTGGCTTCGGACTTTCTCTCCAGGAACCTCCCACTCCCCAGGCTCCCCACCTGCCTGCGGCCGCCGCGCACACCTATGCGTAAAGGCCACCAGCCGCTCCCCGCAGCGAAAACCGAGGGTCACTCGCTTCCTGGAAAGGCTCTGTCCTCCCCTGTTCCCGCCGAGTGCCAACCCTGAGCAAGGGTTGAGACTGAACTGGAGCGCGGGCGCCCATGGGGAAGGCGGCACCATGTTCGGGCCTGAGCCTTTCCGGACTCCCCCGCGCCACGCACACGATTTCCCGCAGACGTCCACTCCGGACTCTTATGCCAAGGGCATTCCCCACCCTCTCCACTGTCCCCGGATCGAATCCCCAGCGATTCGATCGCTAGGAGCGGCTCCAGGGGCCGTAGCGGCTTCCTCCGGGCCTCACCGAGCCCCACGAGTTATGTCAGAGTCTGGACCTCAGCATGAGCTTGCAACTCCACGACCCCTCATTCCTACACAACGCGCACGCCCCGAAGCCCTCGCAGAGAAGCACAAGTCCTGGGGTCTGCGCTGGCTGAGGCTCTCACCGCCCCCCCCCCCAGCCAACCGTCGGAGCCCCCCGGAGGGAAAGGGGAGGTGGGGGAGGGGAGACATGTGGCCGCGAGTGGGGGGCGGACACCGCGGAGGGAGTCGGCGCGGCCCCCGGGGGGCGCGCTCCCTACCTGCGGCGGCGGCGGCGGCGGCGGCGGTGGCGGCGGAGCGTCCAGCGCGCAGAGGGAGGCGACCGACTGCGCCCAGCCGCGGATCCCCGCATTTATTTGAGCTCAAACCGAGCGACTGTTGACTTTAGCACACAAAGCAAAGATTTCACTGCCCGCTAGTTTAAAAATGAATATTTTACCAAGATATCGATCAGCGTTATAAAATTCAGTTAAGTACAATGGGATCCTGGCAAAAAAAAAAAAAAGAAAAAAGAATAATAAAGGAGGGGAGCAATATAATATCTGTGCAAATTTGCTGAAGTGTGACGTGGCACTGAAAGTTTACCCTCCTGGAATTCGGATCGAGAATGTTTTTTTCGGTTGTTTACTGACTTTGTTTATTCACAGATCACGGTTGCTTAAACCGGCGCGCGGAAAGCGAGGGGGAAAAGGAGAAAAAGGGGGGTACGCCGCACCCCTCAACGCGCAGAGCTGGGGAGAGCGGGCGGAGGGTGGCGCGCGAGCGCGGAGCCCAGCGGGGAGGGGGTCGGGGAAGGGGGTGTGAAGAAGCCGGGAAAGCCTGGAGGACGCCCGCTCCGACGCCCTTTTCATGTCCTGGGACCGGACTATATCTTATCGGCCGGGATCAGCGGAGGGGGGCGCGCTAAGTAGTTTAAAACGACCCTCGCACAATGGGCGTGCGATATGGAACATAGCAGGTTAGGGCAGCGCGTTCAGTCCCATTGTCCCCCACTCGGCCCCCGGCCCTGCCTCTGGGCTCCTTCGCCACGGGAGCCTTTTATGTGATAATGAAACACATTTCAGGCCGGGCTCACGACGTGTGTGTCCTCGCCCGGGGGAGAGACGGCCTGATTGCCGGCTGTGGCCTCCGGATCCCCCTCCCTTAATTTCTCTTCCTTGTGTTCTTCGGGACAATGTGGCATGTTAAGAAAGGGATTTGTAGCGGGGTGGGGATGAGGGGGGCGGAGGCGAGGCGCAAACCCCCCTCAAGCGCGTGGGAAGGCCTAGGGGTGGGGGGGGCGGAAAGGCGCAGAGACTCCGGCTTGGTGGCAGAGGGCGCGCAAAGAGGCGGTCTCCGGGGCTGGAGCGCTCTGGGTTTGGATGGTCAAGAAGCCTCAAAGATCTAATCTAGGAAACAGGAGCCGGGCTAAGGCCTGCAGAGTGAGTTCACCCACAGGCAGCTAACTGTGCTCGGCAGGGAGCCGCCCCGAGTCTGACATGCCCGCGACGACGCTGGTGCCCACCCTTGCACTCACAGTAGAGGCCAGAAGACGACCCCAGCAAAACCAGCGCCAGGCACCCATTTGGTCTCTTGGACTGGGCTTCCACAGTCTTTGACCTCCCATGTAGGGCTGCGAGGTGGTCTGTGGGAGAGTAACATGAGGTGTAAGAATTTTTTTTTTTTTTTGAGTTGGAGTCTCACTCTGTTGCCCAGACTGGAGTGCAGTGGCCGCTTCCGGCAACCGCAACCTCGACCTGCTGGGCTCCGGCGATCCTTCTGCCTCAGCCTTCCAAGGAGCTGGAACTACAGGCGCGCTATCACGCCCGGCTAATTTTTATTTTAATTTATTGTAGAGATGAGGTCTCACCTGCCCAGGCGGATCTCGAACCCGTGGGCTCAGGCAATCCACTAACCTCAGCCTCCCAAAGGTGCGGGATTACAGGCTGAGCCACCGAGCCCGGCGGTGTAAGAATTTATTCAGGGTTTTTCTGCATACTTTTGGAGTTTCTTGAAGGCTCACAATATATCCACTCGGACCCTGGGCCCCGCAGACTTTGGGTGACTGACTTTATGCCCTGGGTGAGCAAGAGGCTTTGCTCAGGCCTTGGGGTTTTGGGGAGAGAGAGGAAGGGACAAATCTGCCAACAGTGGGGTCTCACCACTGTCGTGGGCCATTGCTGAGTCACTCCAGACACCCCCTACCTCCTTCTCACTCCCAAATGTACCTTTTTTTTTTTAAAGGGAGACTTGGATTGTCATCTTGTGCTATCCTTTTGAAACCAGTTTCAGGAGAATGCCTTCCAAATGTTTTCCCAGACGAGGTGCCTTGCCACTCCTGGGGTGGCAAGGTCTGTCTTGGTTGTGCCTAAGACCTACCCTAGTAGGGAAGAAGGTGGGACAGGGTAGGGCGTTGTACTTGGAGGCAGGAGGCTAGAGGATCCAGGCAGAGTTCCAGTTCCACAGGCAGCTAAGAGGGACCAGAGAGGCTGTGGTGACATGGCAAACATGTTGCATCAGGAATTTGCAAGTCCAATCTAGGCTCACTGGGAAGGGAGGCCTAAGGTCTGGAGTACAGTGAGAACTGTCAAGTCCAGGCTTCCTCCAGAGAAGCCAGCTTTGGGGCTCAAGAGACCTCAACTCCAGGGCACCTTCAGACAATCCGAGTGGAAAACCAAGGTATGTGGAGAACGATTTCCTCCTGGCCTTAAAAGCTAACCTGCTGGAATGATCCACCTGGGATCAGCATGGTACACTCTGTGTGATATTTACCTCAAAATTCCAAAAGTAACCGTAAAGAAAGTGGATTTGTATAGAAGGATGTGCTTGCTGAAGTGGTTAGGGGGAGTGCGCTGGTGTCTGCAGATTACTGTGAGGTGCATTTAGAGAAACAGGATGAATTCCCCCGTGGAGGTGTGGACATGTGAACACCTGTGATCAAGCAAGTCTAGTGAGTTGTTCACTGTTGAATCCTGATAGTGGGTAGAATTCACTCAATTCTGTATTTCTGAAAATTGTGATAATAAAATGTTAGAAAAACAGCAATGTCCCCTTCCCCCAAATAAAACAAAAAACGTGCACATCAGCCAGACCATCCCTCCCTCCTCCTTGAAATAATTTCCAGTACTGTTTATTTTTTAAATCAGACAAAGGGGGAAAAAATCCTGAAGAAAAGATTCAAAGGCTAAAACCGGCAATAACACTTTAATATAGATTGTGGAACTCTGGCCCGTGTGACCAGAATACACATTTAGAAGCCATAAATAAAGCACGCAGAAACCATAAATTAATCAGACCCGAGACCTGAATTTCACTGTGTCAAGATTGGGAATGCTTTTTTTTTTCTTTTTCTTGGTCACTTACAACAGACCCTTACATTATTATTATTTGTCTCTTTTTAAACAATAGTACAACCCTCTGGTTCTGTTAAAACTACATGGTTTTACACCGAGTCACTCACAAAGTTTTTTTTTGTTTCTTTTTCTTTTTTTTTTTAAGTAAGACTTCCCTGCAACAACAGCAACAGAGAACACCAACAACAAAAAAATCAGAATGGGCAGGTGCTTAAAGAAGCAGGAGTCTACACAGTCGTGGAAACTGAAGGCTTTTTTTTTTAACTTTATATTTTCCCACTCTTCCTCCTCATAGAGAATGGTAGGTGTCAGCGTGGTCCGTCAGTCTGGGAGGGAAGCCTTGCAGAGCGCCAGGCAGACTGCTGTCGCGCGGCGGCGCGAGATCCCCTTGCGGCCGTCAGGCTCCGCTCCCCAAAGTCTCGGCCCGCTTCCCCCGCGGCGCTCGCGTCCTCCTCCCGCGTCCTCCTCCCGCGCTGCCAGAGCCAGCCCGGTCCGAAGCCGGTTTCTTAGGAGGAGTTCATAATGGGTCGGGAGTACACCCCCTGATAGTAGGAGGAGTCTGCGGCCAGGGGCGAGGCGTCCAGGCCCGTTTTGTTCGTGACCGGGCCCATGGCCAGGCTGCCGGGCATGGGCGAGCCGTACCCGGGGTAGTGCATCACCTGTTCGTAGGCCTTGAGGTCCATTTTGTGCGGCTGGTGGTGGTGGTGGCTGTGGTGGTGCTGCTGCTCCGAAGACATGAGGTTGTTGATGGAGAAGGGGTGGTTGAAGGCGTAGTGGTGCTCCGGCTTCAGATGAGCCTCGGGCGGCAGGCCCGGGTGGTGCGGCGGGCCCAGCAGGTGGGCCGCGGCCTGCGGCGGCTGCCCCGGCGAAGGCGCAGGTTCCGGGGGGCTCAGCGCCGCGGCAGGCGCGCCCTTCAGCTCGCCCAGGACGCCCCGCTTGTGCTCCTGGCACGGGGAGGCGCTCGAGTGGGGCGACTCGGCGCCCGCCGCAGTCTCGGAGGCCGGCCCGGCGGCCTCCCCGAGCTGGGCCTGCGCGGCCTGCACCCCGGCGGCCGCCTTCTTGCCGCCGCCCGCGGCCTCCTTGAGCGCCAGCTGCTTCTCGCACTTGAAGCGCTTCTGACGGCGCAGGTAGCAACCGTTCTCGAACATGTTGCCCGAGTCGGGGTGCAGGGTCCAGAAGGAGCCCTTGCCCGGCTTGTCGGGCGAGCGCGGCACCTTGAGGAAGCAGTCGTTGAACGACAGCGAGTGGCGGATGGAGTTCTGCCAGCGCTGCTGGTTCTGCCGGTAGAAGGGGAAGAGGTCCATGATCCACTGGTAGATCTCGCTGAGCGTGAGCATCTTGTTGGGGCTCTGCTGGATGGCCATGGTGATGAGGGAAATGTACGAGTAGGGCGGCTTGGCGTGCGTGTAGCTGCGCCGGTAGGTCTTAGGGTCGCGCGCGCGGCTCAGGCCCGCCTGCCCGTACATGGGGCTCATGGAGTTCATGTTGGCGTAGGGCGCCAGGCCGCCCATGGCCCCGGCCGCCTGCCCCCCGAGCGGGCTCAGGCTGGGGCTCAGGTGCGGCCCCATGCCTGCCTCGCCGGCCGCGCCGGCCGCGCCGCCCATGCCCGCCATGGCGCCCGCGCCGGGGGACATGCCCGCCAGCGACGGGCTCATGCCCGCGCCCACGTACGACGACATGTTCATGGAGCCCGCGCTCATGTTGCCGGAGCCGCTGCCCATGGCGGCCGCCGACATGCTCATGTACGTGTTCATGCCGTTCATCCCCAGGCCGGCGGCGTTCATGCTGCTCACCGACGAGTAGCCCTGCGGACAGAGCCCCGGGGGGAGGCGACAGCGTTAGCACCGCGGCTCCGGCGCGCTCGGACCGGGCCTGCCACCTGGCGGGCCAGCGGGGCCTCCAGCCTCCGGGGAGCCCTTTCCTCCCCGGGGACCCCATCCCGGGATACCGAGTCAGTCTGGCCCTGAGCGAGCCGCGATCGCCCCTGAAGGGCTGGTGCGCGACGGCCGCTGGAGCATGGGGCCCGCCCCCGGCGCTGCGCCTCGCCGGAGTCTACAACAGGGTTCTCCGGGAGCGCCCTCAGGCCGGGAGTCCCTAATGCGTCCCTCCTCCCCCGAGCCTCCCCAGAGTCTCCCTCTGAGCTGGCTGGGAGGCCCGGAATGTCCGGAGGTCGCCTCCGGCCCCAGCCGGCGATCTGCGGGACCCCGCGCAGGACGCCCCGGGCGGCCTTCAGTGGAGACTGTCCCGTGGCCGCCTCTGCCCGACCTTCCTCCCGGGGGACTCTCCCTGGCCCCGGGGGGACTGAAAGGTAGCGCTCGCGCGGCGTCCGGGGTGTTGGACGGGGACCCGAAAAGGAGCCGCGAACCAGCCACACGCGGCTGAGCTTTGCAGCCACAAACTTTCTTTCTCTTTGTCCACTAGCTTGCGACTCTGCCTCCACCTCAGCCCCCAACCCCTGCCCACCTTCTCCTCTCAGCTCCCCACCCCCTCGCCGGCC
>NW_007232364.1:0-26734 GCF_000164805.1 Carlito syrichta
TGCTAGTATCACATGTTCTCACTCACATAGTGGACCTTGAACATCCAATCTAATACTATAAGAAAATGACTGACAGTAGTGGGAAACTATGGGGGGCTGGGAGATGGGATTAACTAGCAAATATCTATCTGGGGATGCGGAAGCACCTCTAATCAATAGGGTGCCTGAATGAAACGTATTTGTATACCTAACCTTTAATTGTACCCCACAACAGCATAATAAAAAAATATTGATTACTGGAAAAAAAAAACCCTCGAACACCTAGGCATACGTGGAACATACCTCAAAATAGTAAAAGCCTTCTACGAGAAACCCACAGCCAACATACTCTTAAGCGGACAAAAATTGGAACCATTTCCACTGAAAACTGGAACAAGACAAGGATGCCCACTCTCACCCCTCCTGTTCAATATAGTATTGGAAGTCCTGGCTAGAACAATCAGATAAGAGAAGGCAATCAGGGGTATCCAAACAGGAACAGAGGAAGTCAAGTTATCTCTCTTTGCATGTGACATGATTGTGTAGCTGGAAAACCATACAGAATCTGTCAAAAACCTCCTTACACTGATAAAGGACTTTGGCAAAGTCTCAGGATATAAAATAAATGTGCAAAAGACAATCGCATTTCTTTACACCAATAATAAACAAACAGAAACTCAAATAAAAACCACAATTCCATTCACAATAGCCAAAAAAAAAATGAAATACCTTGGCATCTTCCTAACTAGAAATGTGAAAGACCTTTGCAATGAAAACTACGAAACACTGCTCAAAGAAATCAAAGATGACACAAACAAGTGGAAAAATACCCCATGTTCATGGATTGGAAGAATCAACATTGTGAAGATGTCCATCTTACCTAAGACAATCTACAGATTTAATGCAATACCCATCAAATTACCAGCAACATTCTTCTCAGACCTCGAAAAAACAATACAGGAATTCATATGGAAACACAAACGACCAAGAATAGCCAGAACAATCCTCAGAAAAAAAAAACAAAGCAGGTGGTATCACATTTCCAGACTTCAAACTTTACTATAAAGGTACAATCATCAAAACAGCTTGGTATTGGTACAGGAACAGGCATATAGACCAATGGAATAGAATCGAGGTGCCAGAAGCAAAACCTCAATTTCTCAACCAACTCATCTTCAACAAAGCCTCCACCACCTACCACTGGGGAGAGGAGAACCTATTCAGTAAATGGTGCTGGGAAAACTGGCTGACCACATGCAGAAGACTCAAAAAAGACCCCTATCTATCCCCATACACAAAAATTAACTCTAAATGGATTAGAGATCTAAATGTAAAACCTCAAACCATAAGAACCTTAGAAAATGCAGGACATACCCTTATGGAAATTGGAACTGTCATTCAATTCCTGAACAAAGCCCGAAACCCACAGCCCATAAGCGATAAGATAGACCAGTGGGACCTCATTAAACTGTCAAGCTTCTGCAAAGCCAAAGAAACCATCAAGAGAGCAGGGAGACAGCCTACAGACTGGGAAAAAGTATTTGCCAACTCCAGGTCCGACAAAGGCTTAACATCTTGGATCTACAAGGAACTCAAATGTGCAGAAAAGCAAAAAACAAACAACCTCTTTAAAAAATGGGCAAAAGATATGAACAGACACTTCTCAAAGAAAGACATCTGAGCAGCCAACAGACACATGAAGAAATGTTCATCCTCACTAATCATCAAGGAGATGCAAATCAAAACCACATAGAGATACCACCTAACTCCAGTCAGAATGGCAATTACCAATAACTCAAAAAATAACAGATGCTGGAGAGGATGTGGTGAAAAAGGAACACTTCTACACTGCTGGTGGGAGTGTAAACTAGTGCAACTTCTGTGGAAAGCAGTGTGGCGACTCCCAAAAGCTCTAAATATCGACCTCCCATATGACCCCGCTATCCCCCTACTGGGAATATACCCTGAAGAACTCAAATCACTCTATAAAAAAGATACCTGCACACAAATGTTTATCACAGCATTGTTCACAATAGCAAGAACCTGGAACCAACCATGCTGTCCATCAAAAGAGGATTGTATTTTTTTTAATGTGGTACATATACATGATGGAATACTATGCAGCAATAAAAAAGAACAAAATCATGAATTTTGCAGCAACCTGGATGGAACTAGAGTCTATAATACTGAGTGATCTCTCACAGAAACAGATCTGAGTATCACATATTCTCCCTCATATAGTGGACCTTGAACATCTACCATAAAACTATCAAAAAAGGTCTGACAGTGTTGGGAAACTATGGGGGGATAGGGAGGGGAAGGGAGGTGGAACTAACGGTAGTCAATATCTGTCGAGGGATGGGGAGACACCCCTTATTTACAAGGGTGCCTGAACGATGCACATTTGTATACCTAACCCTTAACTGAACCCCACAATTTTATAATAAAAAATGTTTTTAAAAATAGTAAAAATAAATAAATAAAATCATAGGAAAAATGTCACCAGAGCCATGTGTGTTGCAGGTTCAATGGAAGAATTCTTAATTGACTTTTTCTACTTTCTGGTGGCCTCAGGTACTCCTTGTCTTGTGGCAGCATGACTCAAAATTTGCCCCTGTATTCACACAATTTGCTTCTCCTTCCACATGGCTTTACTCTCTGTGTGTTTGTTTTGGTCTTCAGATAATAATATTAGTCATACTGGACCCATTATATTTCATTATGATTTCATTTTAACTTGATTGCATCTGTATGCATTCTACTTCCAAATAATTCCACACTTCTAGTTAATGGGGCTTATATATCTTTTTGGAAGACAGCACTACTTCTAACAGCATCTAAAAGAAAAACATATACATAGAAGGACATTTAACTAAGGAGATGCAATACTTACTGACAATTAAAGATACTGTTTAAATAAAATTTAAAACCTATGTGAGTGAAGGGTCATCCAAGATCATGAACTGGCACATTTAAAATAGTATAGATAGCAATTTTTGTCAAGGATATCTGCAGAATCAGTGTGACCCCATTAACATTCTAATGCCTTTTTTGCAGACATGGAAAATGCATATGAAATTTCAAAAGTCTCAGAATAACAATTAACAAAAAAAGTGGAAACATCACTCTTCCACATTAAAACACCTGTGAATAAGCTACAATAATCAAATCAACCTGGAATTGGCAGTCATCTTCAACACATCCCACTGACATCAACAGCAGCAAAGACAAAGAGTTCAATTACAAAATGATCAAAGTACTTGAATAGCTATTTCTACACCGAAAGTATAGTATAGAAGCAGAAAAGCCTAGAAAGAGATACTCAAAATTATTATTTATCAAGAAAATACAAATAAACCACAAGGAGATACCCCCTTGCAACCACTTGCTTAGTCATACTTTAAAAACAGGAAGAAAAGAGTGTTGATGGTGTGGAAAAGTTGGTAGCCTCATTTATTGCTAGAGGAAAAGCAAAATACCCAGAAACCAAAATACTGAAATTCACATGGAAATTAATAAAAGGACAAATTGGCAAAACAATTTTCAGCAAAAGTAGAAAATCAAAAGGTATCACATGTCCAGATTTTATACTGTATTACAAGGCTACAGTAACAAACATGGTATAGTATTGGTACAGAACTAGGTGCACAGACCTGTGGGACAGTACAGAGATTTCAGAAGCCAAAACACAGTCTCTCAATGAACTCATCTTTGATGAAGCCACCAATAACAATAACCCAGTTCCTCTCTTCCCAATTTTCATGTCCAGAGACAGTCAGGTACCCCTTTACTCTGCTTCTTTCCAGAGATTTGTCATGCACATACATTTCTCTCCATTTTACCTTAGACTTGTGATATATTGTAGATAAGTGTTTCTCTATCATTTTATTTCTTCATTGATTTATATTTGGTGACTTATTGCACATCTGTATCCATATATGTAAATGCATGTCTATTTTATTTTCTCATTCAGTAAAGATAGCCACCAAAAATCACACCAAAAAAACAGCTACTAGACAGGATGCAGGGAAAAGTGAATGCCTCTACACATTTTGGTGAAAGTGTAAGCTAGTAAACCTCTGTGGTTCGGTGGCTCAGCCTGTAATACTGTGCCTTGGGAGGCTGAGGTGAGTGAATTGCCTGAGCCCGTGGGTTCGAGACCCGCCTGGGCAACTTGGCGAGACCTCATCTCTACAATAAATCAAAAAATCAGCCGGGTGTGGTAGCGTGCACCTGTAATTCCAGCTACTTGGAAGGCTGAGGCAGAAAGATCGCCGGAGCCCAGTAGGTCGAGCAGTCACTGCACTCCAGTCTGGGTGACAGAGTGAGACTCCAACTCAAAAAAAAAATCTGAAAATCAACCTTCCACAGGACCCAGCAGTCTACTTTTGGAACATGCACAGAGGAACTCAAATCATTATGTAAAGACGATATCTGCACGTGCAAGTTTTTTGCAGCATTATTCACAATAACAAACACTTGGAACTAACCATGTTGCTTATTGAAAATGGACTGGTCTGCATTCATTAAAAAGAGGGCAAAAGACATGAATAGACACTTTTCATAAGAAGATATACAGGTAGCAAAAGACACATGAAAAGGCACTCAACCTCACTCATCATCAGCAAAATGCAAATCAAAATCACATTGAGATACCACCTAACCCCAGAAAGAATGGCCATTGTTAATAAAACAAACATCAACAGATGCTGGCAAGGATGTAGAGAAAAAAGGAACTATTCTACACTGCTAGTGGGAATGCAAACTAGTCCAATGTTATTGGAAGACAGTGTGGAGATTTCTGAAAAAACTAGAAACTGACCTTCCATATGACCCCGCAGTCTCCCTCTTGGGTATATACCCAGATAAACTTAAGTCATTCTACCAAAAAGATACCTGCACATGCATGTTTGCTGCAGTTCTATTCACAAGAGCAAAAGCATGGAAGCAACCATGCTGCCCATCGAAGCTGGACTGAATTAAAAAATGTGGTACATATACACAAAGGAATATTATGCAGCCATAAAGAAGGACAAATATACGGGCTTTGCAGCAAGTTGAATGAATTTAGAGTATCATACTCAACGATCTATCACAGAAACAAAGAACAGAGTACCAAATGTTCTCATTCATAATCGGACCTTGGACAATTATCATAATACGAAAGGAATTGGCAGCAATGGGAAACTGCCACGGTGGGGAATGGAATTGGAAATTGAGGGAAACTTCCAGGGGTGGGAGGGGCACACCTCATCAACAAGGGTATCTGCATAATGAATATTTGTATACCTAACCCTTAATTGTACTCCACACCTTTAAAATAAAAAAAGAAGATAAAAAAAGAAGATTAAAAAAAGAAGAAAAAAGGATGGCATAAAGAAAATATTACATATACATGATGGAATATTCCACAGTCATAAAAAAAGATAAAATTATGGACTTCACATAACTTGAATTGATTTAGAGTCTACAATCACAGAGTGATCTGTCACAGAAACAAAGAACCAAATGTTCTTTTTTTCCTTCTTCTTCTTTATTTTAAAGATGTGGGGTACAATCCAAGTTGCCGTGAAGTCCATATGTTTGTCCTTTTTATGGTTACATAATAGTCCATTGTGTTTATGTACCACATTTTTTATTCAGTCCAGCATTGATGGGCAGCATGGCTGGTTCCATATTTTTGCAATTGTGAATAGAGCTGCAACAAACATGCGTATGCAGGTATCTTTTTGGTAGAATGACTTGAGCTCCTCTGGGTATATGCCCAAGATGGGGACTGCTGGGTCATGTGGAAGGTCAGTTTCTAGTTCTTTCAGAAATCTCCACACTGTCTTTCAATGACGTTGAACTAGTTTGCATTCCCATCAGCAGTGTAGAAGCACTCCTTTTTCTCCACATTCTCGCCAGCATCTGTTCATTTGTTTTATTAATGATGGCCACGTTCTTACTAAAAGTGAAACTTGGACAATGTCCATTGATAATAGCACAAGGGAGGGATTGGCATTCATGGAAAACTGCCAGGAGAGGGAGGGCATGTAGCAGCACAAAGGTCACCTGATCTTAAGCCAGGGAAAGTGAAGACCAGTTCCAGGCCTCAATTTTGCGTGCACATAGTTTACTCATGTATCTAGTCCTGACTTCTTCCACACATTTCTAAAATATTATGAAATAAAGTTTTACATATTTATAATGAACTTTATATATATAAACTTTATATGTATATATATTTCACTTATTAGAATCTCATGGTCAGCTAACCTACCACATGTGTGTATGAGTCAGACTGTTCTGATGGCTTCTCTGACTCTGCTATCCCTTACTGTGTCCACACCCACTATGCCTTTGTTGGATTAGTTTATCCACTTGACCCCTATGACTCTGGAATCCAATTACCCCAGTTACATTTATATTTTCCAATTCAATAGTAGCAGTTACCCCTGTAAGTTCTGGTCTACAGAGAAGATCAAGCAGATAGTTATCCAAGCATGTTGAGACTCCCCTTATGAATGTATTTCTCACCGCATTATTCAGGTTTATCTTCTGGACTCTTTCAGTGTGGAAGAGTTGGTCTTAAGTGATGTATCTACTCTGGCAATACAATCTTTTTAAAACTTCAGATTGGCTCTTCTACAGTCAACCAAGAAATGTTTGGCATTTTGCATTCATCTACTGTAGGCAAGCTTTTGCTTCCCAACTTAGCTGACCAACCAGACAAACTATTAGAACCATTTCTGTCCCTGTGAGCTACAACATTAAATATAGGATTTCTCCTTAATTGACCTATATTAATAAGTTTGGCCTGATTCACCTTGCATTCCTTTCACTATTGTCCAACTCCCTTAATATCCACTCACACACATGCTCCTAAGATTTCAATATTCATAAATTAGAAAATTTAGTAGTTAATTTGGAGTTTAGCACCTCTTATTATGGCTCAGATTTGTGTTAATACTGCTTCTCCTGTTGGGGCTTGAATCTGTTTATTGGTCTGGAAACAAAGAAGAGTGGATTCTGATGAGAATCAGTATTGTCTTTCATGGCAACTACCTCCTGGGAGGCTATTACTATTTCTTAGACAATGGTAAATTAATATTGTCAGATTGTGGTGGAGTGGACTCTCCTTTTGACAGAAAAGACTCATTAGAATTTAGAGAATTAATGTCCCCAGCTTCATCAGGGTCTTCTCACACATCCCCAATCCAACTTTCAAGATCCAATGACTTTCCAATCAGTAACATCATGTAACATCAGACATGGATTTAATTTGTATTGTAATTCAAACACCTGAGGGATGAGATTCTACACTGAATTTTCAGCACTCTTACTCTGTGGCTACAAATGATAAAAATCTCTCCCAGACTAGACATAGAAGAATTGTGTCACTTACGTGATACATGGACTGAAAATTCAAATATTTGAACTAATACTTTTCTCTGTCTTACTGTTCAGTGACAAACCAGCCAATCTCATTATACTCATTAGTTTTCAAAAATGTCAAAAAATATCACATGCCTGATCACACAAATCCTTATAAGTTTTTGGTTAGAAGTAATCTATGAAGATATTTTGTGTGTACCTATTGCCACTTCATTACACGGAGTGACTGTCTGTGCTAAGTTTATAAATCTAATGATGTTAGAGAACCAATTCTAGAAACCCTGGATCTATTTAAAAACTTATCCTTAAAATCCTAGTTCTCTAGAAACATCCCAAGAGCCAAAATATATTTTTGCAAGGTTCTCCAAAGAAACTTAAGAAGTTTACTTATATCTGTCCATCATCTATCAATCAATCAATCATCTGTCATCATCATCTATCTATATCCATTTATCTATCATCTTTCTATATATTATTGATTCATCTTATATCTATGTACCTACCTACCTATATATTTCTCCAGAAACTGGCTCATGTGATTGTAGGGGCTTAGTGAGTCCAAAATGTATAGGACGTATCAGCAGCCTGAAGACTCAGATAAAGGTTGTATTTTTTTTGTTTTGTCTGCTAGAAGAATTTCTTTTTGCTCAGGGAAGATCACCAGCATTTGTTTTTACTCACTAGGCTCTTATCATCTCATAACATATTGCATATTATACTTGCTATTTAATGTTATGCAATGTTTATCTGTCTCAACTCTAACATTGACCCAATATAGACAGGTTCTTTCTTTTGATTATTTCTGATTGATGATAAATCTGAACTTTGTTTTTTTCTGATAAATATTATACAACAGGAATCTCATCAGACACTCATTAGACACTTAACATGTCCCTATAAAAACAATACAAGTTTCCCCACTTCTGTCAAGTTCATTTCTCTCACCAGAGCAAATTATTTATACTTGATTCTTTCTATTTTTTTCTCATAGGCTGCTTTATGTATAAAATTGTTAGAATTGAAAAATAATACAAATTGCGAGGCAAAACACTAAGGCTGGCAAGAAACAAAATCAGCCTTGTTTCCATCTGTTTTTTTCTCATTTCCTAGACCTCAGAATATACATCTGTCATGTTATTTCCACCTGTTCTTCTTCAACATCTCAGATTAGTTTTCCTCTGAACATTTCTCCCTCTAAATCTCTCTGTCTCTCTGTTTATCTTAATCTCTCAGTTTCTTTTTGTCTCTGTCTCTCTCCTTTGCTCAAACTTTCTCAATTGATTAAAAAGAATAGCAACTAACACTTGTCAGTAATTAAACATTTCACAAATGTTTTTCTGAGATCATCTCAAATCCCCTTGCACACATTGTCACTGTACTTGCTGATGAAGTGATAATTACTTTTTATCCAGGAGATGAGCACATTCTGTCTCCAACATTTATCTCAGTGATGTGACACCACCATTTTCACAGGTGCTCAGACTGTGACCATAGCGGGTATTCCTTCAGCAAGTAATGGCATTTGGTAAGTGGACCTTCTTTATTATGTGGAGAGCAATATTCTTGGAAAAATAGAATGTTTGTTACTAAAAATAAGATGTGAAAATACAGAATATATCCCAAAGAGTAAACTGAACAAAGACAAAAAAAGATTACACATACACACACACACACACACACACACACACACACACACACACACACGGCATGGGTATTGGGTTTCTGAGGCATAGAATCATGTCAGCCTACCTATTTCTCAGAGCTGCCTGACATTCTCATCTACCTGGTCTGTCATAGTTTCTTCGGAAACACTGTCTTTAAATAAATTCTTCAAAATTCACAGTCTTAGCTCTCCTGCTTTTAGGAAGGTAAGAGTGTTTTTAGCTCCTGGCTCCTGCTTATACATCTGCTATCTAATAAATATTGCTACTTGGAACTTGTAAAAGATTTGTGGTCATAGACTTTTTTGCTTTGGTTGGCGGTGGCACTGTCTCTAAAAATCCCCTGTGATGAGTACAGAATCATTCACCTTCATCTCCTTTCTTATGGGTTCTGGGAGTCAGGCTTCACTGCACCGATAATTTTATATCCACAGACAAATTCTAAGATTCATTTGAGGAAGGTAAGCTCTATAGTCCACTTAAAGAAATAGAAATCTTTGTACAAAAAAGTGAATGAGGGTTGTTAAAAATCAGGGACAAAAAAGGTGTTAATGACTAATAAATGCACCTCTGACCTTTAACTAGAGTTAAAAGTGCTCTGATTGCTTCCAAATCTTTACATCTGCTCCAAATCCAGTGGAATAAAAACCCAAATCATTCAAAAGTCATCAGTCCACTCAGTTTCACAGTGAATGCTTGGTCTGCTCTGACTGTTAAGACCCCAGTCACAGACTCTGTGGAGTGGGAATTTTCCTGCCACTATGCCAGAAAGCGAGTTGTGCCTATCTAGTTCCTAATTTTACCTTCATACAAATCACATTGGTAAAAAGAAAAAGTCTTTATTTCTGATAAAGATATATGATATATGATAGAGGATCTTAAAGGTCATAGGGGACCCATTATCAGAGCTGGTCTATGATACACAGATATTTTCTTGTCTATTATTTAAAATAATTTTGTCATTCTCATTCCTGTTCCATTAATTGAGCTTTGTATAATTTAAATATATTTGTATAATTTCTCTATGATTTTATAGGCCAGATTTTCTCTCATTGGAATTTGTCCATTAGTATGCACTATTAATTTTCTCGACATACTCTGTTTTTTGCCATAAAACATATTCTTTTTAATAAAATGTTGAAAAGATTTGTGTTCATCTCTACCACATGAAGTTCATGTTCTTTCCTCACTCGCCCACTTTTATCCCCATCCTCTCTCACAATGGGGTCAAACTGCTATTAATCATTGACTGTCTTTCAAGAAATAATTTTGATTTTTTTAAGTATATATTTGTCTTAAACTGCACTTCCCAAAATTATCTGACTTTTGGAATTTCAATATCAGTTATTTCACACTGTAACTTAATAACATGTTAATTATTACAGTAAACAAGCAAAACATGGTTGAAAAATGACAATTTATGTTTTATCAAAACCAAATTTAGCTTTTTAGAAAGTACTTAAATTATAGAAGATTATACATTTTTCTACCAAATTAAATTTGACTTCAAAACTATGTCTTTTACTTCATAACATCATATAAATGAAGAAGGATTTTATTATCACCCTACTTTAAATAATACTAAACTGAGTAACAATATTTATTTTATTTTTGTTTTACATGATATTGCAAAGTTGAAATAAGAAAGTCATTACACAAAGTGATGGTATGAACCTAAATAAAACATCTGGTAAAGTAAAATATTTTTAAATAAAAAAATCCATTTCCACGTGTATTTTGCATTTATGAGATATTTCTGAGAATAATATGTGCTATATTTGTGGTTTTTTACTTTGTCCTGAGAAAATTTTTTTACATAAATTTCTTACCTAGAAAATAGGTGCTGTTTTATTTAACTGTTTAGAATGGGCACTTAGCATCTTACTGATAGCCACCTTTTTTTCCATTTTGCTGCATAAAATATTTTCTAATATTCTCAGTTTTTTATTTTTGTTTTTAATCTTACACTAGTTTTACTATTTCAAATGCTGAAATGTTGTCGAATTATTATGGTTCCCTTTTATTCATTGCTTAGTATTTTTATCAATTTATTATTCTTTTAAAAAATGCATGTTCTCATGTGCTTAATCTGTATATCAATTTTTGTGTTCATGCCAGGATTTAAATATCTTCATCCAAATGGCAGCCAATAAAAACTGACTTCATTTTTTCAACTTGGTGTTAAAATGTTTTAATATCATGTTTTTAATAAACTTTCTTTCAACTCCTTTAGTACTCATTTTTCTAAAAACAGTATTTACAATGTCTTTTACACTTATATGTTTCTAACACTTCATATTTTTAATTCATATGTCTAATTTCTGATCTCAGCATCTATTTATTAACCTCTCTACCTATCGAATACTTCACATTTTCTAGACTGTCTGTATTATATTCCTGGTTCGCAATACGAATTCCTATTTGTAATTTTAAATATTTGGTAAGGCTACTCCTACTATTATGATCAATGTCATTTTTCTGTTTTTGTTTTTTACCAATACAGAACATTTGGAAATGTTAGCAATTGGTTATAAAATACACAGCTGATGCACACATATTTTGTTGATAAAATTAATTGAAAGATTGTGTCAGCCCATGCAGGATGGTGGGTTTCTTTAGGGCTCATTTTACATTCTTCTTTTCCCTACAGCATTGCTTCTGTCTTTATTTAGTTGTGTAGTGGATTTGTAGAATTAACAATGTGTCCATTTGCCTTTTCTGAATAATTTTTAATGATAATTTAAAATATAATACTGTCTTTAGAAACAAAAATCTGTATATGATTGTTTTACCTAAAATTTGTGTATTTTGAAAGCTCAAATATTCATAAAATAATTTTATTCTGTTTAGCAACGTTTTTAGCAATTATTCAAGTGGATCATTTCCAAAGGTTATAAGGTGATTTTGTGATAAAGCAATATATACACTCATCTTATCTATTTTTGCCTTCTTGAAAGTATTTGCTAAAGATGTATGAGATTTTTAAATTTAAAATATGAAACATATAGAGACATTTTAAATTTTCAGCATTATAGTTTTATTTCTGAATACTTTTTATATGCTGCTAATTATATCCACTGTAATAGTAAAAGGACTTCTCTTTAATACTGGAAGATGAAAATAGCACAAGAGATGCCATAGGTGTGTTCATTACTGAGTTAAGTTTTGGGTGTTCATAAGTCTCACTTAAGCAATAGTCACATTTTATTTGCTTTGGGTATTTTCCCATATATGTTTAAGGTTTACAACGCATATGTTACCTTCTGCATATGAGTGAGACTATGTTGTGGCTGGTTTGCTTTCAGATAATTATCTAGAAGTGGAATTGCTGTATCTTGTATCGTGAAATATTTTTCCTTTTTTATTTTTAGGAATCGCCATACTGTTTTTCATAATGTCTCTACCAAACTGCACTTTGACCAACAATGATCCAAGGTGGCATTTTCTCCATATCCTTACCAACATTTCCAATCTGTTTTTTCAAAATTAATACTCATTCTAACAAGAATGAGGTGAAATTTCACTGTGGTTTTTGCGTGTATTTTCCTAATGATTAGTAAAGCTGTATACCTTTCCATATATCTGGGAACCAGTTGTTTATTTTCTTTGGAAATGTATCTATTTATTTCCTTTGTTTATTTTAAAGTCAGTTGGGTTTTGTTTGTTTTGTTTTGTCCAGGCACAATGTCCCTGGTTCCCTCAATCCTTCTCAGAGAGTTCCAACTCACCCCCAATTTATTTTAATTTACCTACCGATTCAAAACACTCTCCTCTCATACCAAAATATTTACCTTCTCGTGTTAAAAAAATAATAACTGACAACCCTTCTAGTCAAAAGGGGACTCAAAATATCTAGTCCCTTATCCTATTAATGCTTAAAAATTTTAAACCCAATAAAAAAATTAAAAAGCAACACTCCTCTAAATTTCCTATTTACACAACTCACAAAAAATGTCAAACTACAAAAACCAAAAATAATTAACTCACGGTACACCCTAAATTTAAATTCCCTCCTTAAAAAAATATATATATTCCCCCTAAATAACTATTTCTAATACTAGTATATCCATAAGTGACTAAAATTATCATGACCCAACTACAAATCTCCACCCTTATATAAAACACAGTCCTAATTTCTTATTAAAAAAACTCCATACCTAAACCTATACCCATTACTAAATAAAATATTAATGGATGGGTCCCGCCAATATTAATAATAAGTAATAATAATAAACAATCCATACAACCTAATATTTAAAGAGCCTTAACTACTACTAAACCCATAATTTTACATCATCCACAAAAACAAACTGTATATAATATAAGAGCTTATTTACAATCTCCTTATGCCTTTTTAATAACCACTGATTATAAATCTTTAATAATTTCTTTTGACAGACAAAAATACCAAATTTCTTATAAAAACTACAAATTAACTAATTGTCTTACTTTCTCTAATTCATATAAAAGATTTATTATTCTCCGCCAACCTCCTTATTTAATGGTTCCTATAAAACTTCCATCTCTTTAATATGACAAATATAATTTTAAAGCATTATATAAGATTAACTCACTGTTATCATGACCAAAAAAAATTATAACAACTTCAGGTTTAAATATTACAACTTTAATAATCATTACTACATCAGTTTCAGTTTCAACCATAACCTTAACTAAAAAAATACATACTACTACATTTACAAATCAATTATCCAAAAATGTCTCATTAACTTTAACAACTCAAAAAATTATTAACCAAAAATTAAAAAATAAAATTAATACATTAAAAAAGACTATTTTAATTATAAAACAAAAACTTATAGCCTTAAAAATTAAATTGACTTTAAAATATCATTCACAGTTTAAATGGATTTATAGCACACCTCTCCAAATAAACAAGTCTATTCATACCTAAAATAAAATTAAAAATCATATCTCCAAAATTTAAAACCATTCCAACATAAGTTTGGATCTCTCCAAACTTCATCAGGAAGTACAGGACATTAATTCTGCTGAAAAACAATTTGAATCCACCCAATTGACTCAATCAGTCTTTAACAATTTTTCTTCATTTGTCAATCAAAAATCATTATTATCTATATTAATCAATATAAAAATCTATTTAAAAAAACCTTACTACTATTATATATACTTCCAATACTCTTCAAATCATTAAAAAATAACATCTCTCAACTAAACACAAAATTTCACGACTTCATATTAAAAAACAAAAAAGGGGGAAATGTTGGGAGCCAGCCTTGAAGGCCCATATGATTGACAGGGTCCGGCTGGGCCAAAGACCCCGGGCTGCAGGGCGAGCCCAGGAAGCTGAGGCCCTTCTGTCTTCCACCTTTGCTGTTTGATACCGCCGAAGAATTCTGTGCAGTCGTGGAAGAAGAAAATGGCATGTTTATGTAAAATACTCACAACTAACCTGGAAATGTCATGGTTCATTTTTCCATTTTCCCACTATGTCGCTTGGCCTTTTCTAACATATATAAGGGTTAAACTCTGAAACACATCAAAAATTCTTTCTTTCACTTGGTTATAAGTTACTAGATATTGCTAAAGTAAAAAATGATATAAGTATATTCACTCCTTATTTGATTTAGAATTATGTAGTTTAGTGTTTAGACATAAGGTTTTTTTTAGAAGCACAAGTTTATAGTAGTTTCTTATGAATTCATTATAAATTTTAACACTTATCTAGGAGTTATGTAGGTTATTTACAACACTGTTTTCACTGACTTAAGATAAAAGTTAATGTTAAGGTTTTTACTTAATTTTATAGTTAAAACTCTAAGTTAACATTTATAGAGTAGGTTTTCACTAAACTCATAATATAATAATCAAACACTTTTATGACAAATCAGCTAAAACAAAAAACAACCTTGAGGGGCCTGAAAAACATTACTAAAAACTTCTTTTAAGTTCTCTTTAAAAACAAACACTACAAGATAAGAAAAAAGTAACAAAGACATCTAGACAAGAGAGACGATCACGGGACACTAAAAAACATAAAAGCCTAAGATAAAAAAATTCCTGACACATAAAAAAATACACTAAAAAAACTTTCTTGAGACATTTCAAAGACTGTAATTTGGTACATTAGACTAAAAATATCATTATTAGCTTTATAAATAAGACTTGTCTAAATGCCTATAAAAATCTTAGTTTATTTGCTACTATGCCTATAAAAATCTTGGTTTGTTTACTACTAAGCCTATAAAAATCTTGATTTATTTACTACTAAACCTATAAAAATCTTAGTTTATTTGCTACTAAGACCACTAGATGATAACTTTTAAAAAATATATACATAAAAAAATTTTCTTTGCCTTGCCCCTTCACAAATAATATAAAAACTCTATATTAACTAACATTAAATTGTCATCTGTTCAAAAAACAGATGTTCGATATATTATCTTCGTCATTCGCCTATCGGTCTCTCCTTCAAAACATCTCACGACCCTTGCGGGGCGGGCCCCCGCAGGGAATGTATCTATTTATTTCCTTTGTTTATTTTAAAGTCAGTTGGGTTTTGTTTGTTTTTTGTTTGTTTGTTTGCTATTGAGTTGAATGAGCTATTTATCCTTTTGGGATATTGATCTATCAAATTTATGGTTGCATATTCTTTATGGTTGTATATCTTCCATTTTATAAGGTTCATTTTTATTTTCCTTTTTTTTTCTGTGCAGGTTTTTTGGTCGATGTGGTCCTGATTGCTTAATGGTATTTTGCTGCCTGTGTTTTTTGCACCACATCCATAAAGTCATTGCTAACATCCATTTCAAAAAGTTTTAATCTTAGTTTTCTTCTAGGAGTTTTATGGTTTCAGGTGTTAAATTTAAGTCTTTACCTCATGTCGAATTGACTTTTGTGTGTGGTGTAAGAGAAGGGTCCCATTTTATTGTTTTGCATGTGGACACTCAGTTTTCCAAACATTATCTTAAAGAAAAAAATATTTTCCCCATTTGTATTTTTGAACCTCTAAGCTTCTTTCATTTGTTTTTATTCTTTATTTTTGTCTTCTGACTGAGTGGTTTTATATAACTTTTCAAATTGTTCTGTGTTTATCCTGCTTGTCAAATCTGCTGTTGAAGCTCTCTATTGAGTTTGTAATTCAGTAACTGAATTCCTCCGCTCCAGAATTTCTAATGGGCTCTTGTTTATGGTTTTGTGTCATTTCATTTAACTTTTCATTTTGTTCTTTGTAGAGGTTCATACTCCTTCTCTATGAAAACTCGTGTAATACATCTTGTGGGGGAGGGATGTGCAGAGTGCTGGAAACTACATCAGGCCGTTGTGGGGGGATGTAGGTGAGACATTTTACATGGTTTGTGGGTGGGGTTTTGGTGAGTTCTTTGCATCAGTTGGTTAGATCTATAACCTGTTTTTGTGAGCTATATTGTGGTTGCTGAGCGCTCTTGCATCTTTCCCTGTCCTCATCAACAAGACCTATTCATTTTTAAATACTTTTTTAAAATTTTAACGTTGTGGGTACAATACAGGATTAGGTATCCAAATGTTCTTTATGCAGTTACCCTTGTTGATGAGATGTGTCCCTCCCTCCTATGGCAGTTTTCCTCAACTCCCAACCGCACCTCTCTACCCTGACAGTTTCCCATTACTACCTATTCCTTTCTCATAGTATTATGATAATTGTTCAAGGTTCTCTTATGAGTGAGAACATATGGTACTCTATTCTTTGTTTCTGTGATACATCACTGAGTATAATAGACTCTAAATCCATCCAAGTTGTTGCAAAGTCCATATTATTGGACAAACAACAAGACCTATTCTTAATACTTCTACTTGGAATAATTGGTTTTGTGAAAAAGGCCATTACCAGATGCAATGAAAATAGTTCAATTGTCTTTTTTCAGTCTCCAGATTTATCTGATTTAAAGAAAGTTAAATTCCAACACCTCCTCTAAATGGATGGAATGGTTTTGGTTCATTTAACCTGAGGAATTACAATTCTCAATCAGACTGCTGCTGGAATTCTTGGAAATTCTTTACTCCTCTGCTTTTATAACTTCACATTTATCACTGCACAGACATTGAGACCTAAAGACTTGATTCTCAACCAGCTGGTCTTGGCTAACAACCTGGTCCTTTTCTCTAAGGGGATTCCTCAGACAATAGTGGCTTTTGGACTGACATCATTCCTGGATGGGGCTGGATGCAAACTTGTCTTCTATTTGCACAGAGTGGCCAGAGGGGTTTCCCTCAGCACCACCTGCCTCCTCAGTGGCTTTCAGGCCATGAAGCTTCAACCCAGGTTCTCTGGGTGGATGGAACATAGAATTAGACCCCTAAAGTGTGTTGTTTTCTGCTGTTTCTTCTGCTGGATTTTTCATCTTGTAGTAAATGTCTATATTCCAAAGTATGTTACTGGCCCAACAAATAGAAGAAAAAAAAAAAAGAGTGTGAAAAATATGTATAGATACTGTTTCTCCCCCCATCCAGGGAAGTTGATCTTCTCAGTAATGGCTGTCATTTTCTTCTTCATGGATAGTATGAATTTGACCCTCATGATCTGCACCAGTGGGTCTATGGTTTTTGTCCTGTAGCAGCACAAGAAGAGAGTCCAGCACATTCACAGCCACAATCTCTCCCCCTAGAACCTTTCATGAAACTAGAGCCACACACACCATCCTCATCCTGGTGAGCATGTTTGTCTCTTTTCATGCTTTAGCTAATGTTTTATCATTTTGCATAACACAGATTCCGAACTCAGGCCATTGGCTAAGGAACATGACTCTCCTGGTGTCTTCTGCCTTCCAAACATTCAGCCCCTTCGTGTTCATTGTCACGGACACCCAAGTCTCACAGTTCTGCCTTGTCTGCTGGACAAGGAAGACAAACACTCCAAGAATGGTATCTGGGATGTAATTGTCCTCAGGAACTTGCATCATTTATTGAATCATGCCCCTGCCAATATTTGAAGGCTCATATATAATGCCAGTTTATGTACAAAGAATTTGAGTTACAGTATTGAACAAAATTAATGATAACCATAGTTTTAAATTGTTTATTAGACTGCAGACAAATTAGCACAATGCACATAATCACCCATATGTTTCTTAAATATAAAACACTCAGAATCACCATATGATCTCACAACTTTGTTTCTGGGTATATATCCAAGGAAAATAAAAGCAGGGGTTTGAATTGATATTTGTACACCTCTTTTCCTTGCAGCATTCTTTACAGTAATTAAAAATTACAAAGCACTTACATACCCATAGTTGGATGAATAGTTTAACAACTAGTTAAACAAAGGTTGGTATCGAATTGCATTGGAATCCTATCCAGGTTTTAAAAGAAATGATTTGTGTCTTATGTACACTAGAATGTGGATGAAACTTGAAGGTGATGTGCCCAGAGAAATAACCCAGTCACAGGGAGCAATTATTGAACGATTATACTTACAAGGTGGGATCCCCCAAACCATGGAATCTATTTATTAAATAATTGTGCATTTATTATTACGTGTTCCGACTTCAGTCACATTCAAAGTACGCTCCACTTGAGGCAATACACCTATTGCCTCAATATCCTCCACTTGAGGCAATATATCTATTTTCACCTGAGGAAACCGAAAGATCAGGTGAACAGGAAGGGTAGGGCACAGGATTCAAGATATTTTGGATCAAAAACAGTTGAAAACTCAGCGTGGTGTGAGTGTAATTATCATGGGTAGAAGAGCCAGTCACCTGTTAGCCACAACTCAGGACATGTGTTCCCCAATGCAGCCTCTCACAACAGCACTAGCTGGTACGTTGCGGTTGATGGTTTCCTAGAACACTTACCTAGTGGGAGAAACCTGTGCTACAAGAGACTCAACTTCCAAAAGAAGATTTATGATTTTCTAGCCCCCCCCCCATATATTAGGTACCTATGAGATTGATCAATCTCATAGAAACATAAAATAAAATATTGGTAACCAGGATCTAGGAAAAGGGAAATGGAAAATGGTGTTTAAAGGATACAGTGTTTTGGCTTAGAATGAAGAAACATTCTGGAGATGAATGTTGTTGATGGCTGCACAACAATGTGAATATACTTCACACTAAAGGACCGTACACTTAACAATAGTAGAGAGGCAAGTTTTATGTTATGTGGATTTTTGATACCTTAGTTGAGAGAGGGAGAGAGAGTTAAAAACACAAAAAGAGGAAGTAATGGGCAAACTAAAATCCACTGTTTGCAAAGGGGAACAGTGGAATAAGAAACGTCGCAAGTTAAGAAACATCACAAATTCTCTCTCTCTCTCTCTCTCTCTCTCTCTCTCTCTCTCTCTCTCTCTCTCTCTCTCTCTCCCACTCCCTCCCTCCCTCTCCCCCTCCTAACCCCAGGTCTCTTGTTCTCACTCTTGCTTTCATAACAGTGCTTCATAAGAAGGAGATCCATCTTATGAGGGATAAAAATAAAAATAAAAGCATTGGATATTTAAGATATATTTTCCCAGTTCCTTCCTTTTCACTCATAAATACTAACCTAATATGATGGGTGTAGTGTGTGAAACATGAGTCCCGACAGGTGAGAGATGCTTGAGTCTCCTTACATTTTAGGATTTTGTTCATTGCAGACACTTCCACTTTTCCCCTTAATCATTAGGTGCAGTGCAGAATACTTTAATCACAATTCATATGTTGATGATATTTCTCCAGGGACTATTGTCATTACCTTTTGTTCTTGGGAAATACTGTCCCAATAAGGTTAATATTCATTGGATTATCATTTGTGTTTTCTCTAGTAGTTTTTGAATTGTTTTTATTTATTCTAGACATGATGTACTTTACCATAGTCAGGATATTTACTTTAACATTAATTAATGCATCTTACATTCATAAACTTTCTTCATTTTTATAAAAATTTAAATCATTCATTTCAAGACTTGAGTGAAATAGCTGTTATTTATTTCCTTTGGAAACTGATACAGTGATATCTGTGTGATATTCTCATTCTGTCTCTTCTGAATATTGATTATCTTATCTATCTTCATATTTATGTTGTCTCCCAAATGTATTCTGTAAAATGCACTGAATATTCCACTCCAATATAAAATTTACCATTTCATTGAGGCCTTGTCCCTGATGAAATTATTTTTTAGTTGCATTGACACAATTTACTGTCTTGTCAAATTCATTTCTAAAGTTTCTTATTTTTCTCTGGTCTAGTGTTTGTTGCTCTTTAATCTTACATGGCTCACCTCCTACACACCTATTCCTCCATATATGGTTTTTCCCAAAGCTGACTCAAAAATAAACTGATGAAGGAGACATCATCAGTAGTCACTCATCCCTACAGAGCACGCTCCTGTTGCAACAACACTCCCAAACTTAGCATCAGCTCTACTGAGCCACCAGGGATGGTTCTGAGTCAGTCTCTCACTAACACATGGGAAAGATGCACAAGGCTAGCAATAACAGAGTGAACGTGCTTCACACACACATGGGGAAGGTGGCTATGTGCTGACCATGGGCTTGGGTCAGTAGGCTGAGATATCCCATGGTCTGTCTACAAACACAGGGAGACGGATCCCTGGTACCCCCCCCCCCACTTTTCTGCCTACCCTGACAGAGAAGTTCAGCGTGCCACAACTACTCAGTAACCAGATCATCCATGTGTTTTTACATAAAGGTTTTAACACAAGCTTGGCCCTTGAAAATTCCTAGGCACTAATAAATCTGTTTAGGTTGTTTTTCAAAAACACTCAGAAAGTAATCCTTTTGCTAAAACTGTAGAAACTAACTTTACCCTGAACCAACTTCCACAAAATGTAATACTCCATAGCCAAATTCCTTCACTGAAGTCATGTCTGATATGAAGCTTACAGGTATCAGGATGCAGTTACTTTTGTCAGACCCAGGAAAAATAAGGCCAGGAAGTCATTAAAGAGTGTGGACTCACACTTACATGTCTGAGATTAGAACAGTTTCCAAGGACACTCTAAGTAGCCCCATGATAAACCTTTTCTTGTGCTTCACATGTTTCCTGCTTTGATAATGTTTATTACTAGTCATGCTTGAGGTCTACAGTAATTCTGAAAAGATTTTCTAGACAGAGCATGTGCCCTGTGATAGCTTCTATGCCACAGAACTGATAACTGCTCTGGTTTTGACTTTTGGAAGAAACAAGCTATGTTTCTAAGCAGTATATGTGAACCTCTCCCTTTTGGCTTATAACAGCTACCCATCCCTCGCAAGGTGCCCTGGGAACTTTCCATTCCATTCATTACACCTTATAGTCCTTATTTGTCATTCCCAAATAAACTCAACATACTATTGAACCATCAACAACACCAATTTGAACTTCACAATTTTTATGAAATGTGTGTTTTCCTTCAATGAAATGGGGATCCTTATAGCATTCACAGGATGCAAAACTCACATAGAGGGTCAACATTTCCCATATAGGCATTCTTCTGGGTTGACTGTAGGACTTGAGTATAGGCGGGTTTTGGTGTACATGAGTTGTCCTGGAGCCAGTACATTGCATATGCCAAGGGATGGCTATACTCGGAGTTAATTATCTCTTGTTTGATGCTGGTGGTGGTGGTTGTTGTTGTTATTGTCATTGTTTTGTTGTTGTGAGGCATTGGATAAAACATCCCATGTCTTCTTGTATATCTTGAGAACATACTGCCGTTCATTGCTCACAAGGAAATCCAGCTAATAGATGCTTTGGTCTGAACACCTGGTGTTTAGACTTCTTTATTTGGAAACCTACCAGCCCCATCACAGGAAGGTTTGGATCACTTCCTTGAGCAAACTCCCCTGGGCTCTTTTGGGTGCAGGTGTGGCTGACGACACAGCCCCCAGCTTGCCTCTAGAGTTCTGACCTCCTCACTGTCTGTGCAGATCCTGGGGTTCCTGTGTCCACAGAGAGGTGGAAAACTCTCCTCTAATGACCTCTTGATGGTCTGATGGTCACAGGCACCTGTTGCCATTTAGCTTTTGCCTGTGTTCTTTGCTATGGATCCACTTCCATTTGGGGACCCATTCTTTCTCTCTTTCTGCTTATGAATTTGATGATTTGCATATCTTAGAAATACTATAGGTAGCATTTACCAGTGTTAGGAGCAGATGAGATGAGGGTGCATCAACTGTCTGCCTCGACTGTAGAATCCAACACCATGATTTTCTCACCTCCCAACATCTCCTGTCTTAATCTGATCTGTAATGTAACCATGGTTAAGCCCTCCCCATGATCCAGCCAACATTGACACCAATGACCACTCTGAGGAGTGGAGTTCCTTAAAAACATGCTCCAAATAAGAAACCTGAGGCTAAGAAATGGGATCTTGCTACTTAAGTTCACACAGACAGTGGGTCACAGCTAGGAATTAACCATTAACTCTCACTCCACTCCTCAAACCACACCTCAAAACTGAACAATCACTCTTAAAACCTTGAAAAGAGACTCAAGTGGAGATAATGACCAAGGAAAAAGGGGCACTGAGGAGGAAAAATTGGTTCAGTTGTGTTCCCAAGAGGGAAGCTGGATATGCTTTTTCCAAAAACAAAAAAAGAGGGAAGTCAACAAGGGAACTATTTTTTATTAAGAAGAAAATCAAGGATTGAGGGAAAGGATAAAAGTCATTTTCTTTTTTTTATTTCTTCTTTGTGCTCTCTGTAGCTCCATGTGACCTGCATACTCAGGTGATAAATGATTTTCTGCTGACCTGCGTCTGCCGTGCATGGTGAACCAACATTTTCCCTGAAGCATCTCCAGGACTGGAGAGACGACTGGTCATGGTGAGGACCCCACAAGAATGTGTTGGTGGACTGATGGATGAGCTGTAGAGTTAAAGGGACCCTATAGAAGACTCTGAGAAAAAAAAAGAGAAACCCTCAGACACCCTCATCTAGAAGGGCAAGACTCAGAAAGGAATATGGTCTATTTGCTGCTACATTTTGAACTTCAGTAACATGAGGACAAGTCAGGCAGATATTTGCCAGTGGGTCAAGAGAGAAGGAATTTCTGAGTGAGATGCTTTTGGAGACCCTATTGCTGAACCCAGGTACAACCATATAAAAATGAGAGCCAAGATTTTGGAGAGGGAAGCTCCCTTTCCTGTGTGAGTGCTAATGTGGCAATCCTGTGATGGGAATCATCCAGCCCCTAATGATTAAACTGTGTGTATCTGTTTTTCTTACCAAGCACCATGATCTCGCCCATCTGTACAGTGAGAAACCATAAGAGGTGACCCCATGACCTCCACACTCACGGCCCTGTTCTTCCTCGGTGAAGTTTGAAGGGGGGGAAGTAAGACCCTAGACTGAGAAAAAACCACACCCCCAAAACAGGTTCCAATCAAAGAAGAGAACCCAGGGCCTCAGGAGGCTCTGGGGAAGAAAATGAACTCTCAGGCTTCAGAGGACAAATCTCTTTTTTAATTTTTTTATCTTAAAGATGTGGGGTACAATTCAGGGTTAAGCATACAAATGCTCATTATGTTGATGAGGTGTGCACCCTTTCTCTGGCAGAATTCCACTACTGCCAATCCCACCCCCCACCCCCACCAATTTCCCACTATTGCCAATCCCTTTCTTATAGTATTACAATAATTGTTCAATGTCAGCTTATGAATGAGAACCTGTGATACTCGGTTGTTTATTTCTGTGATAGATCACTCATTATTGTGGATTCTAAATCCATCCAAGTTGCTGTGATGTTCATAACTTCAGAGGACTAATCTTTTATGGAAACTCTATCCCAGGGATGAGTCTGGGTTCCTGCACACGAGTAAAAGCATGTGAGCCTGTCCTCAACTGTTCTTGGCACCTGCATCTCACTGGGGTCAAGGGACCATTCCTTGGCCATTCCTGGGCGATCTAGGAATGCAAAAGTTCTGGGATGACAGATGAGAATGTCTGGAAGGTCCTAGGACTAAGAACTGGGATATGAAGAGTGGGGATGCCGTGGAATCCAGGCTCTGATTTCCTTACAGGGACACTCCCTAAACTCACACTTTGAGCAGAGCCAGACTTTATGATCACCTCTGGACATGACTCTTTCGACATGACCATATGCTGTTAGGAGACCAAGAGTACTGTCTGGAGACCAAGAGTACTGTCTGTACAGAAAAAAAAGCTCAGCACCCAGGGACATACAGAGGACACAGGAGCCTGGGAACAGGGGCAAGTTCTTCATTCTATTCATGACAAAGGATCATGCAGGGAGTTAATCGCCGTCTCACTAGTTGGTCAGCGTCCAGTGACTCTCTAGAGTTGTTGAGAGGACATTCAGTAGTCCCAGTTCCAGGGTCTGTCCTCAGGAAGAGGTCTGCTCTCAGGAGTATCTCCATTCTCATAACACAGTACTGGGAGGATCATGTGGGAAGTGTAAACCCCATTTAACATAGTACTTCCTTCTCTTCTAGGAACCTAAAATGAACCCTCCCTCTCAGCCCTGGCCAGCCTTGTGGTAACCCTGGGAGGGAATGTGACCCTGCATTTTAGCTCATAACTGACACTTGACAAATTTGTTTCACATAGGAAAGGAGGAAATAGTCATCTTCAATTCCTGGACACAGTTTCACATCCACGAATGGTCCAGGTTCTCTTATTTGTAGTCCCTGTGTGCCCAAGTCACAGGTGGACATAACAGGTGCTACTGTCATTTCTCAAGTTGTTCCTATGTATTGTCTTCCTCCAGTGACCTGGAGCTCCTGATCTCACGTGAGAAATTCACAGCATTGCTAAAACTCCCTGAGTCTCCAAAAAGATGGAAGAAGCCTTGTTTCAGGTGTAGCTCCGAGTATAATTATGATGGGTGATTTCAGTGCTGAGACCCAGGGAGGGAGGGAGGGTTCATGGAAGAGCCTGACTATCAGCTCTTGGAATCCATGACCACCTCTTCTCCAGTTGTGTCTAGAAAACCAGGGCTCTTGGTGCAGTCGGGTATTGTCATGGCCCAGTGATCCTCTTGCGTTGCTCTGATGTTGGCTATGACAGGTTTGCTCTGTCTAAAGAAGGGAGATGTGATCTCCCCCAGCACCCTGTCTGGAAATCCCAAACTGGTCTCTCTCAGGTTAACTTCCTCCTGGACCTGTGAGTGGCTCGCACAGGAGTCAATACAGATGCTACGGTGCACAGAGCCTCTCCTCTGGGTGGTTGATACCTAGTGACCCTCTGGACATCCTGATTCCAGGTGAGGAGTCTAGTAGGTTTGATCAGGGACCAAGATTCTTCACAGGCCCTGCTAGAGAAGCCCCAGGTGTTGATTGCTGGATGAGGTGTAGTGGTCTCAAGGGAGGGAAAGACAGACAGAGACAGGGGATGGAGAAAGGGGGAGAAAGAGACCCAGAGACATCAGAGACAGAGAGTCCTCAGAGAGGCTTTGGGGAAATCTCAGAACAAGGCAGCCTCACACCCATCCTCTGCTTCCTAGAATAGCTCCTAACAGAAGATTCATCTCAGTGCAGCTGGACCCCATGGTGGCTTGGTTCCATTGTTTTTAATCTTTTAATTTTTATTTTTTCTTTTTGTTTTACTCATATTTTTTCTCTCTTTCTCTTCTTACTGTTATTGATAACATCTTCATGTTTGTGTAAGGAAATAGTATCAATAAGGAGGCTGATTGGCTTGTGTGTCTGTATGAATGTTTGTATGTTTTAGTTTTTTTTTACTTTTATCATTTCTGTCTTTTTTTCATTTGTTGGTCTGTTTCCTCTCTTACTTTTCTCACTCTCCACCCTCCTCTATTACATTCTTTGGCTTTCAGCAAGCCTATTGCCTCATGGACAGACTGCTGTCTTGGACACAGAGGGACCACGAATAAGATACAGACATTAGATATACAAATGTTCATTATACAGGTACCCTTGCTGATGAGTTTTCATCTTCCTCCCCTGACAGTTACCCTCAACTGCCAATCCTTCCAATCCCACACCCCACCAATTCCCCACTACTGCCTATCCCTTTGTTATAGTATTATGATAATTGTTCATAACAGGTCACTGCTCTCAGGACACCGCAAGTGTGAAAAAAAAGTGAGGAGAAAACGGGACACACAAAAAAAGTGATATAAATAGTAATGCTAGAATTTCCCAAGAGGATATCTACCAAGGGAAGATTGTGGAACCAACCAACCCTTCAGTACCAGCTCCTATTTCCCTTCAAGAGTGTCTAGCAAAGCCCTTTCATGGTCCCTCCAGTATTGCTCTGATGTCACTTACTACAGTTTGTGATGTCCAAGGAGGGGGAACGTGACCTGCCTGGCACCCTGGCCAGTAGACTGAGGCTGGGCTCTCTCAGGTGTCTGTTTTTGTCATATGTCACCAGTCATTCTGGGGGCTCTTCATTGTTTGCGTTCTGTTTTCTCAGTGTCTGACCTCCCAGGGATCTGTGTGAAACCTATATTCTACTGGTTTTTCTTCATTTGTGTAGATTTTCCTCCACCCCTCACCCCGTCTTCTTTAATTCTGTTGTTCAGGGGTGGAGAAGTTGTTTTTTTGTTTTGTTTTGTTTTTTTTCTTTTCATTAATCAGTAGTTTTTATTATGGTTTTGTGGGGTACAGTTAAGGATAGGTGTACAATGACGTTTCATTCAGGCACCCTGTAGATAAGAAGTGTTTTCCCATCCCCCGACAGATATTTGCTACTGTTAATCCCATCCCCCTTCCCCCCATAGTTTCCCAGTACCATCCGTCATTTTCTCATAGTATTGCATTGGATGTTCAAGGTCCATTATATGAGTGA
>NW_007232365.1:0-29566 GCF_000164805.1 Carlito syrichta
CAGTTTCAGCCATGGGGACTTCTGATACAGGTCACAACATTTCAAACTCAGGTTATTAGATTAGCAGATCTGGCTGTAACAATATTTAACCTCTTAACCTGGGAAACAGAAAAAAATGTTTGAACCTTAGTTACTTCCTTCATGAAAACGGGTATAGAAAATGTGCTACAGGTCCTAACACTTGATTAAGTGATATATAGTATGAGAAACTGCCTTAAAACCTTAATTTGTGGTCCACCATCATTATCAATACGTTGTATACAGTTTATATAAATTGTGTCACTTACCTAGATGATTCCATGGAACAAGTTGACAATTTTGGCCAAACCATGGAGAATTTATAACTCACATATAAAATTGTTCTAGGTGGCTAATTACCTGGGTGCATTAACCATGTTTCCGGTTCCTGTAAACTGTATGCTTTAACATCTGCTCTGCATACAGGGCATGGACAACCTAATATGCCCCAGTCACTTTGTGGTCCTCACTCCAGGAGTCCTCCTCCCAGGGAACTCTTTTAAAATACAAACCAACCAATCCTGAATCCACATTCCCAAACACTTCCTTTATTGGTTCTCACAATCAGGCCAGTATTTTATTCACTGCAAGGCCAGGTACCACACAACCAAGGATAGTTTCTAGGTCTCAAAATTTGCTGAAATTATTCAAATGAGAGAATCCTAATCCTCCCAGGTCTCCCATTCCATCTCATAGCTTAGGTTTTTGCTCACAGTTTCTTCCTTTCCCTCCATTTCATTACAAACCTAGTGCTTCCTCAGGTGACCCTCCATAGTATGGCGTGTCTCCTCCTTTTGGGAATGGTATGTAATAAACCATCTTTTCAATGACAACTGTCTTCTGATCTGCTGGCTTTGCTAGACTTAAATTTTTCTACTACTACCCTATATTTCAAATCACTGGGTTAGTTTTATACATAGATATGATTATAATTAACTCAATGTGTTAAAACGTACAAAAAACTAATTATTTAGATAACCTGCCTTTACTATAGCTAGGTAGTCTAATGAGAACTTAAAGAAATATCCTGAAACATGTTTTAATAATCTTTAAAATTTTATCTTGCTTTAACTTATCACATGCATTTTCTTTGAGCAACTCATTAAACATGTTTGCAGATATAGGTAGTAGGAAGTTACTGTTTTACTTTCTCTTCACTCACTCAACATCCATTCAACAAATATTTATGCTTGGAACTGTTCTAGGCATTGGGGTTCTAATAATGGTCAATCTGGCAACCTCTCTGCCCTTTCATTCTAGTGTGGAGACAGACGATGAAAAGATAAATGAGATATTATATTTTATGTAAGATAGAGACAAGTGCTAGGAGAAAAAAATAAAGCAGGGAAGAGTGATATAATATGTTGACATATATGTGCATTCACGTGGGAAATGAGTGGAGTTATACATAGTGAACAGGCACTTTAGGTATGTGACTTTTGAGCAAGAATCTGAAGGATGTCAGGAGGCACCTTTGAGTATATTTGCAGGAAAAGTATTCTACCCAGAAAAACAGCAAGTACAAAGTCCCGATTGAGGAGCAAGGTCAACAAACAGAATCGAGGCTGCTGTCACAAAGGCCTAATGAACTAGAGGGACAGGAGGGGAAGGGAACAGGGGAAGAAAAGAAGAACCAATGGGAGATTTGAAAGTGGCACCTG
This sequence comes from Carlito syrichta, assembly GCF_000164805.1. Classification (NCBI taxonomy): domain Eukaryota; kingdom Metazoa; phylum Chordata; class Mammalia; order Primates; family Tarsiidae; genus Carlito; species Carlito syrichta. The sequence continues at coordinate 1,680 of NW_007232365.1, forward strand.
GAGACAGGAAGCATCTGGAGCATCTGATAGATATTTTCATGGCACCACTCTGGCTGTTCTATTGAGGTAAAGTACAGATGCTCCGGGGGAAAAGCAGGAAACCATTTAGGAAGTTAAAGAAATCACTGAGGTGAGAGAGGCCATGGTGGCTTGGGCAGAAGGGTAGTGTAGGAATGGTAGAGTGGTCATATCGTTCAGAAGGAAAAATCAAATGGACTTTTCAAAATATTGTATCTTATTATTCTTAATTGGCAAAATTATATATATTTATCATGTACAAAATGATATTTTGAAATATATATATATATATATATACCTACATGCTGTGAAATGACTAAATTGTGCTAATTAATGTGTACATTACTTCATATAACTTTTGTGATAAGAACACTCAAAATCTACTCTCAGCGGTTTTCCAAAATACAATATGTTGTTGTTAACTGTAGTCACCATGTTGTACAATGGCTCTCTTGAACTACTTACTCTTTCTAATGGAAAGTTTATATTCTAAGACCAACAATACCCTTAGATTCCGCCCCCCCACACACACACACACACACTACCCTAAGCTTCTAGTAACCACTATTCTACTCTCTGCTTCTATGAATTGAACTTTTTTAGATTTCTTATGTAATTGAGATCATATGGTATTTGTCTTTCTCTGCCTGGTTAATTTCACTTAGGACAATGTAAAATTCCAGGTACATCCATGTTGTTACAAATGAGAGGATTTTTTTTCCATTTTGTGACTGTATAGTATTTCATTGTGTAAATGTACCACATTTTCTTTATCCATTCAGTTATGTACGGGCAGGTACATTGCATGTCTTATCTGGAAGTAAAGCAGCTCTATTATGGTCATGAGGCAGCAAGCAAAAGTCCCAAAGATTGTGCTAGTGATGACAGGGCACATCATATTATTAAGTAAAGAAGGAAAATGGACAAATACTGAAGAGGTCTCTCTTATCAAACCTTGATCTTTTTATTCAAGAAGGGACCTCTCCTCTTAGCAAATGTAGTTTAAATCCCATTGTCTGTGAAATGTGTCAAATGGCTTCCCCTAAGTCCTAAGAGAGGTGGAAAATGGACTTTGCTTTCTAGTCATGGAAGACAAAAGAGAAGAAAGCTGTTAATAGCTTTTAAGGGTGAAAAATCTTGTATCCACCACAATGTACAAATCTAATGCCAAAAAATCTGACTATGTGTTCTCCACTAAATATTATTCTCTACATTATCCTGATATAAATTAAAGCACAAATCTCATCATTAACAAATACCATGCAGAAACCAGACAACTGCTACTTGATATGCATCATTGTGGATATTCCCTTTGTATATTGAAAATATAAATATTTTGGGAAACCCCCTCGGGTCTCCTTCCACTGTGGGAGCTTTTCTGTCTTCTCAATAAATCCTGCTTTCTCACACACACAAAAAGAAAATATAAATATTTCTGTGTTTGTGATCTTGCTAGAATATAGTTACGTGCCTTATGGAACAATTTGCCTTTGGTCAGATTTGAATGTGTTAAGTGTTGGGTAATCTGAAGTTCACTGGTGTATTGCTATCATCATGCTTTCGAGTGTGCTCACTTGAAAGAGCTTGAAATTGTTCTCCATATTGGTGCTGTATTGTATGAATATGCATGTCAAAGAAAATGATGGTACAATAAAATAATATTATGAGTACAATAAAATTAATTGCCTATTTAGAATGGAATCTACTTAAAATTTTCATTCAACTATTTTTGAAAACAAATAAAAATGTTCAAGCACAGGTTAAGCATATAAAGCTTCATATTTTTGTCCTTGTCTGTTTCATATCATTAGGTTATCACAAAGCCATAAGATGATATAGTACATTACAGGCAGTGGAATCTATTGCTGTAGGCCGTATGTTAGGATGTTGGAAAATGAAGAATCTGTTCATTCTCTTAGGTTGGCCACCTGCTATCATGTTAAGGTTAATAACCCGAGACTAAAGGATGAAAGGAAATGTAGATTTAAAAAGTAAAGAAATGTAATAATTTGTATTACCCTCTGAATAAAAATTCCATTAAAGAAAACCATTTGAATTAATGCAGAGTTCTGAGTCAATATCTGAAGCTATTGTCAGTAAGGACACTTTCAAATGTTCGGATGAACTTTTCTCTGTTTTATTTTATTTCTTTTTACTATTAGCTGTTGATGAGGCCAACCATCTGATTCCCATGTGTACCTTAAATTTTATTTAAGACAAGGTTTTAAGTTCAGGGAAAAAACTATAAAAGAAAGTGTTAATGATCTTAATAGAAATAGGAAGACAGGAATATAAATAATAGTAAGAAGAATATTTTAAATATATGGTATATACAAGCCACTTGGTATAAAAGTAACATAATAATATTAAGAATCAGTTAATCTCTAGAACAGTGCCTTGGGTCTATAGTTATTCTACAGTCACCTGAAAGTTAATTGTTTAAAAGTCTACATTGAAACTGACTCTGGAAATAATCAAAGTGTTTTTCTTTTATTATGCTGTTTCCACAAATTGATAGATTACAGTCAAGTCAAAAACCGATTCAAGAATACATACAGCAATTTGGAGATTTCTATACACTGACTTTGAGTATGTGGGGTTATGACTTGTTTATTCTTTTATTTCTTTTTTAAAATGTATGTATTTCAGAGTTGTGGGGTACAAGTGAGGATTATCTACATAAGTAGACCACATGCAGTTGGAATTTGGGCATCTAACTGGCCCTTGCTCTCCTTGGTAGTGGACCAGGTATCCTTTGTCTTGTCAGGTGTCTCCCATCCTCTTCCTTCCCTCCTTCCCCTAGCACTGCCCAGAAACTGCCAATCTCACCCTTATGCTAATGTGACTAGTGTTCAGGGTCCACTTTGAGTGAGAATATGTGGTATTCAGTTCTTTGTTTCTGTACAAGATCACTAAGTAAGATGGCCTCCGACTCCACCCAAGTTACTGCAAAGTTCATGATTTTATTCTTCTTTATGGCTACGCAATACTCCGTTGTGTATATGTACCACATTTTCTTTATCCATTCCACTTTTGATGGCCTTGGTTCCATGTTTTTTCATTGTGAATAATGTGGCAATAAACATGCATTTGCAGGTGTCTTTTTGGTAGAATGATTTATTTTCCTGCAGGTATATTCCCAGGAGAGGGATTTCTTGATTCACGGAACATGAATTTTTAATTATTTTAGGAATTGTCACTCTGGTTTCCATAGAGACTAAACTAGCTTGCATTCCCATCAACAGTGTAGAAGTGTTCCCTTTTCTCTGCACCTGCACCAGCACCTGTTGTTTTTTGACTTATTAATGATAGTCATTTTTTTACCAGACTTAGGTGGTATTTCATTGTAGTTTTGATTTACATTTCTCTGATAATTAGTGAGGCTGAGCATGCTTTCATATGTCTGTTGATGGCTTGTATGTCTTTATTCTTCAAATCTTTCCAGTATTAAAAAAAAAAAGATTTGTAAATATTAACAAAATAGGCATACCTGCTTAAACTTTATTTTCACAACTATAGATTTCAAAGCATATTAAATTATCATACTACTTTTTAATATGCCATTACTTTTGTTTTTAAGTCATACAATATAGTTTAGTACTTTATAATTTTTCTTTTTCTTTTTTTTTTTTTTTTTTTGTAGACATGGGGTCTTGCTATGTTGCCCAGGCTAGTCTCAAATTCTGGGTATGCCTCATTCAGTCCTCCTGTCTTGGCCTGCCAAAGTGCTGGGATTACGGCATTATAATTTATAGACTTTACTATTCACTGGTACTTTTTTTTCTTTATTATTTTTACCTCAAAAATAAATCAAGACTAACTGTTATCTACCAGTTATTAGGACACATATGTCTGCTATACATTGAATTCAGAGACTTTAGGGGACACATTAATACAATAAAGAACAGATGAGTTAGCATATGGTTTGTTAAATCATGTTTATAATAATTAGATACAGATCGCATTTAAATAAAAGGTCAGTGACACATAAATTGGAAACTCTAATTTAACACATTTTAGTGGTAAGAGGTTAGAGGCATTACTACCAATGTGAACAGCAAAGCCACATGCCATGAAACAAACAAATCTAGTTATTAAAATGTAAAAACACCACACTGCATAAGAAGGTAGCGCATTTTAAAAACATAGTGAGTGATCTCATGAAATCTTTACCAGATGGCCAATTGCTACAAGTCCATGACAGATATGAAACTATTTTTCCATCTAGAATACATGAACAGCATCAAAAATGTGTGAACAGTAGCCAGACAGATATTGTGAAAATACTTTTATAGTTTCCTCTATCTTATCCAGTTTGCAAGGGTTATGCTTAACTTCCCAATCTAAGAAATCAATGAAAATGTATTTAAGTTTTTATAATGCAGACCCTTTGTGATACGTTCTTTGAAACCATTTTCCCAATAGCATTGTGTTACTGTAAATATACTAAATTGCCCAAGTATATGTCTCTGGACATTGTAAACTCTGTGATTTTAAGATGTTTGTCAAGATGGCATGGCTTTCATTGGTTATTTTTCATTTCTTCAGATAAATAGAAAAGATAATCAGATAAATTCTGTAAGCCAAATTAGAAAACCAGGATAAAAAAGGTAATATAAAAATTAGCTCTGGCATAAATCCTATCAAATTTATTTCCTTTAGGTGTCTGCCATACCCTTTGCAGAATTTATGGTAATAGTAATCATTCTATACACAATAACAAACTACCTTAAATGCTTAGCATATAGTACAGACTTCATTCAACATTATCTTGTCAAAAGTTCAACTTAATTTCAGCTATAAGGTTTTTAAAAAATCTTCCCATTCCACTGACTTACAGTACTTGAAAATTTTCGATTGGTTAGATAACCTTAAGAACAATTTTTAAAAGTATGAGTTGAATCACATTTGTTTTGGAAATAATGTATACTCAATGTTCTTTTTGAAGAATCACAGTTCAATTCACTATATTAAAGTATTCAGTGAATACTCTGGTAATCAGTGTGTGGTCTAAATCTAAATGTATTTGCCTATATACTCTTTTTTCCTATTATCCTATTAACATATTCTCAAGTTCTTGTGCTTTATGAAGGATACTTTGGGAAAATTACCTTGTCTGATAAAATTGTTCACTTATGCCTACACTTAGAGTGATTTAGCTTCTTATTATAGTCATAACAATGTCCTAGACAACTGTTTCTCATCTCTTCTTGGAATTTCCAAAATTCAAGTTTCTATGGTCTACCTCAGTTCTAGTGAATCTGCAATGTGAAAACAGAACTTGGCAATAAGTCATTTCATCAGATGAATGTTAAGTCTCAAAAATACGAGTATAGATAGTTGAGGTCTGTGAGTAAAGACAATTTTATTTGCTTCTTAAATATGCCATGTTAGAGGAAGATACTCAATATAGAGAATTGTGATCATTTGAAGACTTACCAGCAATCCAAGGAAACAATAAAAAGAAAATATGATAAGCTTAAGGAAAAAAAGAAGAAATGAACAAGAATTCTAGATTGATTGAACTTTCAAGTAAAAAATGGAAGTAACACCAAAGTCTGTTACCTTGGGAAAGTAGTATGAGAAAGAAGGACTATTCACTGGAGAGTAAGACCACCAAGGCCAATGTGTGGGAAAGGAATGTAGAGGGGATGGTTGCTGTGGAATCTGGAAAACCAATGCATGAGAATCTAGCTTATGTGATTGCTATGACAGAAGGTAGAATTCTAGAGTTAGATGTTGGTCTAAGATTCTTGTGTTTTGCCAGGTAAGCTCAATGTGATTTGTTAAGTGAAACTATGGCATTGGTACTACAGTTTAGAGATTTAATTGCTGCTGATTTCAAATTCCAATAGAAGTCAAACTGCTTTAAGATAGAATAGTATAAGAAACGGATACAAATTTCATTCATGACTTATCCTCCTAGACCTTAGCAAAAAAAAGACAAATAGGTATAATTAATCACTTTTGCCTAGCCAAGTGCAGTGACTTGCATCTGTAACCCCAGCATTTTAGAAGGCTGAGGCAGGAGAATAGCTTGAGGCGAGTAGTTTGAGACCAGCCTGGTCATTATAGCAAGACCCCCATCTCTACAAATATTTTTTTTAAAAAACATGGTGATGTGTGCCTGTAGTTCCAGCTATTCAGGAGACTGAGGTGGAAGGATTGCTTGAGCCACAAGTCCGAAGTTACAGTAAGTTATTATCATGCCATTACACTCCAACATGGACAACAGAACCAGACTCTGTCTCTAAAATAAAAATAAAAATAAAATTACCTCTGCCTGTATTATTTGAGCTCAAAGAATTCATGTTATACTATTCAATAGTAGAAGCCCTTTGGAAGTAAGGCATGAGTAGCCAGGCATATATATTGGTTACTTAATGAATTAAACAAGTGGATAATTATGAAAATTAGAGCTGTCATCAGTTAATGTCTGATTTCCCTCGGAGGCTAGGTAATTCTTGAGAAGTGGGTGTGTATGTCTGTTTTTCCTAAGAGTGAGGAATCCTGCAAAAATATGTGTTAGCAGCAGACAGGCTTTCCATAGGAAATATCAGTTTTTAAGACCTATCACTTTGACCTGCTTGTTTCAGCTTCTTTCTATTTCTCTGAACAATCTCTCATGGTCTCTCCTGTTCTTAGTTACAGAATCCCTTAGACGTGGTATCTCCTCATTCTCAGAAACTTGGGCCCTTAGATAAGGAGAAATAGAGGGACTGGGTTAGAAATTGTGATTCCGAATAACCCTCACTTCTTATGCACTTAGTGACTGTTCAGCAAATTGCAATTGAATGAATGAATTTTAAAAATTGTGACTGGATTGTTGCCATTGGGACATTTACTTGCTTATCAAAAGTGATGGAAATTCCTCTAGGCCTGTTTACAAAGAGGAGTCAAGACTGGATGCTCAGGTTAACGTAGGTGTCCAGATGGTATCTTGTTTTGTTTTGGTATTATTTTTTGATGGACCTTTTCCAGATTTCTCTAATTGATCTCAATCTTTTTTCAAAGTAAAAATCTCAAATAAATGAAAACAAAGCAATTCTAACATCTGTACATGTATTCTAAAACATCTTTTAGATTCTGTTTAGCTGTGCAGATATTTCTAGTAAACATAGAATTTTATTATCAGCTAAATGTTCAGATAGTCTTGCCTTTTGAGACTGTTTCAGAGATTTAAACAGGTTACAACCACTTGGTGGTAAGGTAGAAAAGAATCTTCACTAAAATTAAAAAAGATTTATGATATTTTGTAAATGCCATTGGTCATTTTAAAATTCATTCTGGTTGCTACATAGATAACACATATATTTTCTTTCTTCTCATTGTCAGGATAGGTCTGAGTTTACCCTAAGGCTGGGAAACAAAGCATAAGCAACTAATTTATTCAATTACCTTCAAATTTTCAATGACATAACATTCTGCCTCAAATTGGGCATGTTGTAAAGCCTTTTTTTCTTTTCTTTTCATTTTTTCTCCTGTTATAAAGAATTTCTGTGTGATTTTCTTTGCCTTTTGTAAGGTATCCCTTTTCTTTCTTCAATCATACAATATGACATAAATAGAAAACAAATTTGAGTTTACTACTTGTAAAACATGAACATAGAACCTATGATTTGAAAATGTATTTTCATAAAAACTGCTTGTTAACTATAATAAGAAACATTGTGTATAGTTGCTAGTTGTAGTAGTATTGAGACCACCAGTCACGCCTACATTTTTATTTTTAAAAATATTTTAGTGGTCTATGTTTTCTCTAATATCTGCACTTTAGATAAAGTTTCTCTTTTATAGATCATAATGCTACATTTAGAAAAAAAAATTAAGACATGTCAGCCATGAAAATATGTAAAATTTTTTCAAGAGAATTACTGCTTTTATAGCAAGAATCTAAACCATTGATTGCCAAAGCAATGAATCCCAATTCTACTTTCTTTTTTATTAGTAATTTTTTTTTTTTTATAGAACTGGAAGTTTCACTGTCTTGCTCAAGCTGGTCTTGAACTCCTGGCTTTAAGCAATCCTCCTAACTCAGCACTAGGAATACAGGTGTGAGCCACTGCACCCTGCTCCAATTCTATTTTTCTAGTAGCATTCAAAATCTGGAAATAGTTTTCAGATGCTACTTGAATCAACTACCAGAATAGTCACAGCCTAACATAAATAATTTTTAGCAGAACAATAAATTCACTACATACTTTGACTTTATGACAAAGAAATTGTCCAAAAGAAATTTTTAAAAGTGCTAAGTGCTATTTTTCCAAACTTAGTTGATTTTTCTTTGAGATACAGGAGTTGCAATAGATTGTCTTATTCTGACAAATGATCATCTTCCAATAGAGAAAAATAAGCACAATTACAACCATCTCTAGCATTGATTTCTATTATTGTCAAAATGTATCAACATTATGTGGGACAAGAAAACAAATATTTATTGCAAAAAGCCTCAAAAATAAAAGGAAAATAAAAATATTACTAAGTGGGAGGCATTACAATTTAAAAATGGAGATGGAAATTATTATAGTAATAATGTAGATGCAAATCACATAATAAAGCTAAAACTGAAAGAACACATTCTAAAAATCTGATATTTGTCATTATTAAGCATCTCTTAATTTAGTACTTCTTAAAATGTAACGTGAATTCAAATTTTCTGGGCATCTTGTTAAGATTCAGATTCTCATTCTGAGTTGGAGCCTGAGATTCCAACAACTACTACTGATGCTGTTGATCTGCTCACAATGCTTTGAATAGTAAGGGCTCAAAGCACAGCCTAAGAACTCAGAGCTCTGAAATATCAAACAGAAAATTAAGTGCAAACATAGTTACATGGAAGAAACTTAAAATTACAAAATGTTATGATCACAATAAAAACACAGATACTGTAGACAATGAAATACTGTACTGTGTATCTTACTGGTATACTGTAGATGACACCTCAATATTTATACAGAATTTTTGAAAAAGGAAGACTGATGCTTGCTGGCTGCTTAAAAGGTGAGGCATTGAGCAACTGCATTTTATTTAAATAGTTTTTCTTCATTTGACTTTTGAAGATAGACTGGAGGGTGTTTGTAATCGCCTCAGAAATATGTGAAGGATTTCATTGTGGCCATATGTGTAGGTTTTTTGGTGTTTTTTTTTTTTTCAGGAGGAAACTACAAATACCTCACAGATGTCAAATGGCAATAGGAAAGAATCTGAAGTGATTCTGAACTATGATTCCTCACTTATCTACTTCAGGAAAAAAAATATAGATGAATATCAGAATCATCTTTGTATATGCATTTCTATCAACACTATGTCTATACACATAAATATATGTGTATGTGCATACATGCATGTATGTGCATTTGGATATATACACAGTGTTTTTAATCAGTAAACACTCTTAAAGGAAATTATTTATTCTTTTTTTAAGTCAAATATTTATTTTCCTTTCAGTCTATTACCGATCTTCTTTTTGTGTAATTATACATGAAAAATAGGTAATATAACAGTTCTCATATTGAGGAATATATGATCTGTAACTTTATTTCAATGCATCTGAGACAGGAAATAGCTATACTTATTGTTTATATGCTCTTATCCACAATGCTTTTGAATTATAACCATAGCAATATAAGTTAATTTATCATTTTGAAATAATTACTATACTTTAGCTTTGTGAAAAAAATTACGTGAACAAAACATGCAAGAATGCAATTCAGAACTTGAATTAAGTCATAAAAAATGGAAACGAAAGAAGCAAACTACATCAATTTTCCTAAAATGAACAAAGTACAAATTTTTACCTCAATATATTTGATATTCCTGGATAATTTTGTATAAGAAAGTTATTTTATTTAGTCACCTTAGAAGCTAGAAGAAACAATTATCATATAAACTTAGACTGTTTGGGGAAAGCAAAACACAAATTCAGCAATAGAAAGTGAAGTATAAGATTGTCTTAGCCATCTTCCCATATCATGGAGTTATTTCTCATTGGCTAATTTTTCTGGACCTCAAAGAAGACAGAATAGGGAGTCAGGGAATCAAGAGATTAATTTTGTGAAATAAGAGTTTTATTTAACTTTAATTTAAGAAAGAATGTGAAGTGGCTCAGAAGCCACCTATCATAAACCAGTATTATAGTCCAGTTGATGATGACAGCATTTTGGTGTGAACTAGCCTGTTTGCAACTGGTGTAATTTCATTTATATTATATTGTCAAAATTTTACATATATATGTATAGAGAACTATATATAACTTAAATGTGTATTAATTTTAAGATCCCTATAGGGGACAGCCTTGTTATTAATACAGCGAAGAGCAGATGCTGTAGCATATGGCATACTAACTCATATTTATGTTAATTTTATGTAAATAGGATTTTAATACAGTAACATTAATCTGTTGTTTCATTGATTTTTCTGATATATCACTTTACTCTCTCTTTAGATGAGATCAATATAGGTAGTTTAGACTGCTCAAGAAGTCCTTTTAAGGAGAATAAAGAGCAGTGACTTGTTTAAATCTTTACACATGTGTTTAAGTAGAATGTCAATTAATAGAATTAAATAGAATGTCAGTTCTACGAGAAACTAAGAAGTTATCTAAATCTTATTCTCTTGTTCAAATTTAAGAAAACATTTACAAATATAAGTGGGAAACAATATGATATGGGTGCAGAAAATAAACCATTTTATTTCCACTAAATGCTGAGTAACTGTCAACTGGATAGGTAAAACAGATTGGAAGAAAATTTCTCAAATTATGAGGTTAACTTGGGGATTCCACTACACGTGTGTATACATGCCTTGAATTTTAGAAGTTAAAATACTAAATATGCACTATTTTTATAATATTTTATTTTTTCATCATTGTATTTTAACATTTATTTTTAGGTTGTAAACACACAAAGATGTGCCCCAGTTTATTTATTTAAGCAGTTCAGTTTTGAAAATAGAGACATAACACCTAACATGTAAATAGAGGAAATATAATAGAAAAAATACACTTCTTGTTCACTCAGTATTCTATTAACATCATTCTGAAAGGAGATATAAAATGAACTATTTGATGCTATAGTGATATTTCTAACAAATTAACAGCATTATGCTATTAATATATTAAGATGTTAACATTATTTCAAATTATGTTATGAACTATATTATTATACTATATTTAGCATCTATAATCTAGTATTTAAAACATCTAAAATAAAAAACAAAAATCACCTAAATCTCAAATCACCTAATTGTTGGTTTGTGGCTTGTGACTTGGACTCGAAGAAGCATAGAGAAGTAGATTGCTTTTAGCATTTGCCCACTTAAAATTAATAACTTTTAAAGTAATGAACAGACTTAAAAATAAAATCAAGCTTAGGCTAAGCTCAGTGGCTTACACCTGCAATTCCTTCACTTTGGGAGGCCAAGGCAGGAGGACCACTTGAGCCCAGGAGTTTTGAGACCAGACTGGACAACATAGTGAGACTGCATTATCTACAAAAATTTTTTAAAAATTGCCTGTTTGTGTCATCTTTAATTTCTTTGAGCACTGTTTTGTAGTTTTCATTGTAAAGGCCTTTCACATCTCTGGTTAGGAAGATGCCAAGGTATTTCATTTTTTTGTGGCTATTGTGAATGGAATTGTGCTTTTTATTTGGGTTTCTGTTTGTTTATTATTGGTGTATAGAAATGTGATTGCCTTTTGCACATTTATTTTATACCCTGAGACTTTGCCAAGTCCTTTATCAGTGCAAGGAGGTTTTGCAACAATTTTCCTGGGTTTTCAAGGTATAGAATCATGTTGTCTGCAAAGACGGATAACTTGACTTCCTCTTTTCCTATTTGGATACCACTGATTGCCTTCTCTTCTCTGATTGCTCTAGCTTGGACTTCTAAACTGTGTTGAATAGGAGGGGTGAGAATGGGCATCCTTGACTTGTTCCAGTTTTCAGGGGAAATGGTTCCAATTTCTGTCTGTTTAGCAATATGCTGGCTGTGGGTTTCTCGTAGATGGTTCTTACTATTTTGAGGTATATTCCATCTATGCCTAGATCTTCGAGGGTTCTTATCAAAAGGGGGTGCTCGATATTATCAAAGACTTTTTCTGAATCTAGTGATATAATCATGTGGTTTTTGTTTTTACGTTTGTTGATATATTTAATTACATTTATGGTCTTACGAATGTTGGACCAGGCTTGCATCCCAGTGATGAAGCCTGCTTTGTTGTGGTGGATGATTTTTGATATGTGTTGTTGAATCCAGTTTGCTAGGATCTTGTTGAGAAATTTAGCATCTATGTTCATCAAAGACATTGGGCTGTAGTACTCTTTCTTTGCTGGGTCTTTACCTGGCTTGGGTATCAATGTGATGTTAGCTTCATAAAATGATTTGGGGAGAGTTCCATCTTTCTCAATGACTTGGAATACTTTTAATAGAATTGGTATCAGTTCCTCCTTGTATGTTTTGTAGAATTCTGCTGGAAAGCCATCTGGTCCAGGGCTTTTTTTTTTTTTTGCAGGTAGTTTTCTTATCACATAGTAAATTTCCTTGATTGTTATTGGTCTATTTAGGGTTCAATTTATTCTTGTTTCAACCTAGGGGGGTTGTGTGATGTCAGAAAGTCTTCCACACATGTATGTTTACCGCAGCATTGTTCACAATAGCAAGGGCATGGAACCAATCATGCTGCCCATCAAAAGAGGACTGGATAAAAAAATGTGGTATATATACACAATGGAATGTTGCACAACCATAAAGAAGAACAAAATCATGAACTTTGTAGCAACCTGGATGGAGTTAGAGCCTATAATATACTGAGTGATCTTTCACAGAAGCAGATAATTGAGGATCATATGTTCTCACTCATAAGTGAAGCTTGAACAACTACTGCAATACTATAAGAAAAAGATTGACTGCAGTGGGCAACTGCAGAGGGGTGGGAGGCTGGAGGTGGGACTGACAATAGTGGAAATCTGCCTGGGGAAGGTGGGGTACACCTCATCAACAAGGGTACCTGCACAGTGAATATTTATATACCTAACCCTGAAATGTACCCCACAATTTTAAAATAAAAAAATTTTTAAAGTTAAAAAAAATTTTGCAAACAGATAAAAAAAAAAAAAAACCTGGGCATGGTGGTGCATGCCAGCTGCTCAGGAAGTCGAGGAGGGCGAATCCTTTTAGCCCAGGGTTTCAAGACTGCAGTGAGCGATGATTGTGCTACTGCACTCCAGTGTAGATGATAGAATGAGACCCTGATTCAAAAAAAAAAAAGAGAGAAAGAAAAAATAGACAAGAAAAGGGAGGAATGAAAAATAAAAACTCAAGTATATACTTATAAAAAGACTAAAACTAAGCTGGTAATTTCCTAAATTTATGGATAAGCCCAAGTTTCAACAAGTGATTTCTAATATTTGGTCTCATTTACAATGCATGTAAAATCTCTTTTGTGAAATAAGTTTACTAGGAATACTTTTTAAATGTATGATTTTAATTAAAATATCTATTATTTGATAATATAGGAAATTAAGATACAAAATAGTCCTAAATCAATTTTGAAGAAAATATCAACTAGTTAGTAAGCAAGCCTGTGTGTTAAAATTTAACTGACAAATCACATTGTCAGTTTATCTTGACTTGGGTAGAATACATTGTTCAATGAAATATTAGGGACTCAGAACAACTATAACAGAAAAAATATATACTTTCCCTCATGACTTCACACTGTCTTTATAGAGCAATGTTTTCTGTGCTTATTCAAGTAACCACTTACAGTGTAATCCTGGATATCTTATAGAGGCTAATGGTTGTCACCATGCCACAAAAACCCTTTCAACTGCTGATGTCTAACTACTCTTTAAACATATGATTAAGCATGTAAATATCCTGGCTGGAATGATCGATTCTCCAGAGTCAAGTCACTCTTTACTATTATAGTACATACTCCATTTATTTGTCTTAAAGGAGATGTGATCTTCTGAATTTAAGTAGAAAGGTATAAGACCATACCTCATCCTGTCTCATGATATGTATAGTAATAATATATCCTGAAGTGGGCACTGACATACCTCATACAAATAACATAATTTATTTTATTATATTGGTGTTTAAGAGTTTGTCAGCATGAATGCCATTTTTTGTCAATGGATTGTCATTGTAGCTTGCTGACGATATATATATTCTTTTACATTTTTAACAAAAATCAAAAGCACCAAAGGAACTTCAGAAGTTCTTCTATACATATAATATCCTGGATATCTTTAATAGAAAATAATTTGTGCGAGATACACATTCATGATATTTAATGTGAGAAATGACAAGAAAGTGTGGAGAAGCAGAAAACAAGGCATTTGCAATATCCTGAGTTACCTAGTAAATGTGTTGATAAATGATATACAATAAGAACACAGAAATAAGAGTCATATTGCTAAAATGATTAGATATTTTATTCAGGGGGAAATTGTCATTTTGAAAGGTCAATAAATTCTCTTTTTATTCTCAAAATCTGTGGTTATTGGGATGTCCTGGGAATTTACAATCCAGACACAGTGAAAGGACAACTCATGTCATATCAGGAGAATACGATCAGATCATATATCTTTACTTGACAAGAGCTGGCAATTTAATCTGACAAGATTCTTGCCAATGAGGACAGCTTTAGGAGTTCAACTGCTGTGGTAAAGATTTGACATGTCATTGAAGGATGTTGTGCAGAAGCCTGACAATAAACTGGGACTTGCTAATGCAGTTTAGGATTGCTGTAAAAATTTATTAGAAACCAGAGACTGTAAAATTACTATACTCCTTTAGAACTGTTTTTCTTTCCCTTGCTGAATATTTATGTGATGTTTAATGCACAGCACATGTTTTAAAACTTGTTTCCTGATGGTGTAAAAGAAGTCTATTATAATGCACATGAAATTGCACGGAATTCAATTAAATGCATGAGAGAGTAAGTAGAATGTCCACCTGTAAGCCCATTTTGACAAGATTTTTTTTTTCCTTGATGGTTTTGGTTTCTGTAAATTTAAGGAGTTTCAATAATGGTACTTATGTGGCACGAAACAAAAGATATTTACATTCAATTGGGGCTAATTTAACCAGAACTTAAAAAACGTGTATGACTATGAGTAGCAGGGTTTTATGTGTTTTATTCAGAAGGGATGAAAACAGAGTCTAAATCTAAAGTAACTATTATTTGGCAATATGATTGTGACTGCTGGTGATTCTATATAATTCATATTAGGTCCCTAAAGGGAAACAAGAAGAAACATGGTAGACACTTTACGTTTCTGTGTCTGTCTTTGTAGGATAGCAGCTTTTTAAAAGGTATTTCCATATAGTAAAGTGGGTCAACTAATTCTAAGATTAAATCAGAACATACCATCCTTTTCATAGTTTCAAATGTGTCTGACCCACAGTTTAGGAGGAAATACTGATCTCCTATCAACAGATGCTACTAAATTTGTCCACCCAACCCTCATTGCTCATCTGTGATATTCAAGGCAATGTGCTGGCTTCTGTGGGGTGCATCTTTAAAAGACACAGTCAAAATGTGCAGTGCAACAAACAAGTACTTCCGAGTTGAGAGTGATTCATCATGAGAGCTATAACTTCAAGGTGACTGGCCCACATGGACAACATAATTAAAGGAAGAGATATATTGATTTGAACTTTTGCCAACCTACCTTCTAACTGTACTTCAGGATCTTGAAGTTGTCTCTCACCTGATAAATCCATCATATAAATTCACTCAAACAGTTCTAACCATTTTATTCTCTGCTTTCTATTTATTCAATCTTTTCCTGTCCTCTTCAGTAAAGGATAAACTCCATTCTGGTTGTCCTCAACAGGAGTCCTTAACTCTGCATCACTTCTCTCTGCCACACATACCTAGGGAAAGGAGCACGACACTATCTGGGAAGAGAGAATCACATTGGGAACACTCTGAAATGGTTGAAAGACTGACAGGACAATCAGGCATACCTACACAGAAAATATAGTTTGGCAGTCAATCTATCATTGCTTTATTCCCTTTTAAAAATGGAGCGATTTTTGCCTTGAGGATTGTGACTGCTCACTGAGTTGCATTTCAGACTTTGCTGCACTTCCTCTGCATTTTTTTTTTTTTTTTGCAGACTTGGCACTCTTATTCCACTTCACACTAATTGTGATTGCTGACTTGTGCCTGGATGGGAGGCTGCCAAAAGGGCAGATATCCCAGAGAGACATCATTACCCAGGTTGGCAAATACCTGAGAGCCCGATTTAATGATACAATCTTATTTTTACAGCATGGGGCAGGCTTCCAGGCTCACAGCATCAGTTCCTGGCTGCAATATTGTTTGGCAAACCCTTTTATATTCTTTTGCAGAATAAAAAGAAATAAACCATGGGATATAGATCAATGGTAGATGATCACATACCTGGGCAGAGTTGGGAAGATGTGAATAGCTCTAGGGTAAACATATTTATCTAATTGCTGAAAAATAAAAGTTGATGACTTGCCTAGAATAACTTGAAAATTATCTACATAAAAAATAGCTTTCTGTAGAGAACCTCTTTTTTCCAGACTTTGCTCTGATATTCATTCTGGAATTGAGGTCACTGCTAAGTCATTGAAAACTAGATGGGGCTGGTATGACAGGGGCCAGAGGATCTTTGCAGCACACAGCAGGATATGTAGGACAGTCTTCAGATTTATTGTTATATTTAAGTGCTACATGCTAAAAAAACTAAATGTGTTCTCCTTTTATTGTATTTGCATAGTGATTTTTAAAATGAAAAGTCATACATATATTTGGTAAAAAAAAAAAAAAAAAAACCCACAAAATTTTAACACTAAGTCCTCTTCCCCCAGATTCTGAATCCCCTCTGCCAATGGCAACCATTACTACTAATTATTTTTGCAGAACTCAAAAGCTTGCTACATATTCAGATACTTAAATATGTGGCTATATTGTACATAAACAAACACTTTTTAAAATACACAGATAAAATCAGAGTATGTACATTACTTTATTTTTGCAAATACTGTACATACAAACTCATATGAGTGTCTGGCTTTCTTTTTAATGATTGAAGAGTAAAATAATACTTCATTATATGAATTTGCTGCAATTTCAGTGCCTTTAAGGACAATTATTATTCAATTACCAAAAATGTATCATTTTATATATACTTCTGAACATTTAAAGGAGAAAATATTTTGGATTAATTTCTGTACATAAAATTACTGGTCAATGATTTGATGATTTAAATTTTGAACTATATTATTATTATTTTAATTTTATGTAGAAAGCAGGATTTATTGAGAGGACAGAAAAGCTCCCACAGTGGGAGGAGACCTGAGGAGGTTGCCCTGAACTATATTATTAAATCACACTCAGGCATTACCCCAGTTAACACTTGCCACAAGATGTATGAAAGTGCCTGATATTTTACACCCTTACTAAGACTGTATTTTCAAACTTTATATTTTTCAATCTGATAGGTGAAAAGTGGAATCTTATTTACATTTTTGAATGACAGGCTAATGGGTGAATATGAGAATTTTAGCAACATTTTGATGTGGGTGACTCAAGCCCATCTTGCAGCTGTAAAAATTAAGAGACCCTATTTCAAATGCACAAATTTGTTCAATATGCTAGTAACTATGCATGTAATTCTCTTCTAATCATATTAAATCAACCAGCATATAGATTTTATATTAATAGACACTAATTCAAGATTACCAACTAAACATATTGTGGATAATTATGGTTTTGAAAATTAATGGTTAAAGGAAAAAATTATTTAAAGATTTTAGGCATATAATTACACTCAATTTAAATCAATCTTTAGCATGATAACTTAAGTATCTAGCTGAGGACAAGTATTATGGCAATAGGATGTTTACAGTACAAATCTCGAAGTGCAGAAAAGTTTCAAATCAGTGCAGTTTAAAATAAAACAAAAGGTTCATTTATTATAAAATTAGAGTAGTTTTCTTACAAGTGAATTGTCAAAAATGACAGTATCCTAGTTATTCATAAGTATGTAAATATTTAACCTAAAAACCCAAAACATATGGTGAATACCTATATTGTAACTCATTAGTTGCTAAAATATCCATTTACACTTTATTAATTCTGTGATTTTTTTTATTCCATGACACAGCTCAAAGTTTGACTTCATCTCTATGCTTTTCCAGACCTTGAGAAGATAAGATATACCTTCCACTTCATAACTAAATCTCATCCATAGTTTTTACAAATCATTTGGTGGAGAAGAAAGACAAAAGAAGCATCTTAACCTCTATTCATGGCAAAACCTTACATAATTCTATAGGTTTTTTTTATGTGATCCATTTTAATCTTCTGTTAATGAAAACGATCTTCTGCCCTCCTTTCCTACTTTTTGGGAATTTCTCATTTACATATAAAGCCCATATTTCTTAGAACATCCAATTTCATATTTTAAAGATAAGTCTCCTGTCAGGTAAGAGACTTAACTGATACTTTATGGAGAAAGAATCAGATTCTCAATTTCCCCTCTGCCACCTTATATTCTCTTTCAAACTTATTTCTCAAAACCAAATTATTTTAGTTTGAAGCTACGAGGTAGCGAGGATGTCTCAAGTCTCCAATATGGAAATTAAACACAGACACAAAGTAACCTTGTGTACTAACTCTTATGTTAGCACCAATGTGTAGGGATACTTAACAGAAAAACAAACTTGTTTTTTAATACATAGTTAAATACCTATATAAAGAATTGACTCACAATATAAATACATTATAAAATGAATGACAAGGAACTTTAAAAGAGAGACATTTTATTTATGAAAAATGTAATCTTCTTTGAACTTGTATGTCCCATAGGGAGATGTGAGCCATATGGTCAAGCAGGGATCTGAGTTGTCCAGACCTCCACCATATTATCTAGTTAAAACATAGAGTTAGTTGGACATCATTAAAGACAAAAGAGAGATTAGAGAAAGAGTATTTTTTTTGTTGTTTCTGTCTGTAAGTGGCATATATGACTTCAAATAAAATTTCATTTGTTAGAATATATTACATGTATCTGCCCAAATGTAAGGGCTGTGGCATCAAATAATCTGTTAACACAAATAATCTGTTCACACAGAAACAGCAAAAAAAGGATATTCATGAAGATCAGTAATTTCTACAAAAGATTTCCCTAAATGATAAAATAACTTATTAAGATGCTATAGTAATTACAAGAATGTGTTATTGACTGAGTTTAACCAAGAGACCAGTGAAACATAATAAAAAGTCCAAAAGAAATTTCTGTAAAATTAGAACTTTGATAACCCACAAAAAATGACTCTTATACATAATAAAAAAGGAAATACTATTCAATAGGGGTAGAATAATGGCTGTACAACTGAAAAAGATGAAACAAATCCGATCTCACATGAAAAAAAATCACCTCACTATCAAGAGTGTTACATATTTTTTAAAAGTCAAACTCATATGGAAAGTATAGATAAATATCATTTAGAATGTGGGTAGGAGGAAATTTTTTACACAACAGGAAAAAATATAACTTCTTGTATATTATAATCAAGAGATTTTCCCCCTTAGGCACTATAAAAAGGTATTTTTTAAAAATGATAACACCAAAAGTACAATGAAAATATGAACTCATTTTCAATGTACATAACCACCAATGTATATATAAATATACTGTAACATTTACACAATGGATTATTTCCAGCAGACAAATTAAATAAGCCATAATGCAATGCAGTAAGAGGTGAATCATAGCAATATCACATTGAACAAAAATGTCTCAAACAACTAGATGTAGTATGATGCCCTTTACATAAGGTGAAGAAAACTGAAATACGGTTCAAACAAGAAGACTAAAGAAATACATATAAATGCAATAAAACTATATTAAAAGAGGAATAAAGAAATGGCAAGCACATTATTTTGCTATAGATTGTCTTCACAAAAAGTACTACATTATTAAAAGTAGCTAACTAATAATGAAAAGATGCTGTGAGTCAAGGTTTATGGTTAATCCAATAAGTGAACCTAGTCACTTAAAAAATCAATTGGTCCCCAAATTACATTACACATTGTGTTTGTTTCAGAAACACAGAATAGGAGTCTTTATATAACATGTGTTTCTGCTAACAGAAAAAAAAAAGAAAAGAAAAATACAATGAAGTTTTTAGTTGACCACCAGCTCCCCGAGAGCTAGTCGTATATCACAGCTGTATAAAAGGCTGAAGTAAATTCTGTGGAATAAAGATTTGTCGTACTCCTCTGAGGTAAGGTCCTTCTTCCACTCACATCACTGTACTGTAATCTCAGTTAAATATTTAATTGCTTACATATGAAAATTCAAACCTTGACTCCAACCATTTACTAAGTATTTTGGACAATTTCTCTTAATCTCAATTGACTCCTTTATAGCATGGGGATCACAACATTGAGGATATTGACATTAGTAAAATATTTAGTATGAGAGAAGCCCTCAAGAAATACATTGTTATTGTCACTTTCGTAGCTTTCTGCCTATTTTCTGTACTCGGAGAATGAGATTTACAGAAATCACTGTTGTATGCAAGATAATAAAAGGAGCTAGATATATTTTGCTAAGATAAAACTTCTTGGCGAGGGTAGGGTACTCGGATGATGTCTGAAGATGAACATGATTTTATTTTCAAAAATCATAAAAATTGTAATGTAAAAGAAAGGTTAGAGTCATTCAGGCTTGAAAATGATGTGATGTAACAGAAGGGTGAGAGCCCTTCAGGTTGTTTGAGCGAGTACACTAGAATCAGTTGAGATTACATGAAAGCAAAACTGAGATCAGAATTTAAAAGAATTTTCTAATTAACTAAGCTGAACTACTTTTCAGTGAGTCACTGTATAAAAAGAGTTTATTTTCTAGCTGAAAATGTTGCAACAAAAGTGGAATAACAACTATAGATCCCAAGCCTGGATAAGAAGTTACCCAAAATTCCTTTCTTGTTTAATGTATAAGGATGAAAAACAAAGTAAAGATGCAAAAATTAACAAAATAACATTTCTTCAAATAAGGATAGGAATTCTTAGTGCATTGGCACTGTGTTAGTTTCCTATGACTTGTGTAACAAAATACCACAAATTTGGTGACATAGAACAAAAAATATTTATTCTCTTAAATTTCTAGAAGCCAGATATCAGAAATCAATGTCACTGGGCTGAAATAAAAGTGTTTATAGGGTTCTCTCCAGAATCTCTAGAAGAGAATGTACTATTTTTCTCTTTTACCTTCTGGAATTTGCCAACACTCCTTGGCTTACGACCCCGTCACTGCAATCTCTGCCTTCTTGGTCAAACTGTCTGATCCTTTACTGCCATCAAATTTCCCTTTGCCTCTTTCATATTAAAGGCACTTTAAATATGGCATTTGGGGTCCAGCTGAATAATTCAGGATATTCTCATCATCTCAAGATCCTTAATAAGTCTCATCTGCAAAGTCTTTTTTATATTTTCCCATCTAAGGTAGCATTTACACATTCCATGTGTTAAGATGGTGTGGGAGATTGAAGTGGGGGTGGGTAATTTGGTCTAGTACAGGTTCCTTCCATTTAGAACAGTTGATTTGATCATACCTGCTTTAACTAATCAAGCCAACACTTTTAGAGAGCAAATCTATTTTTAGATTTGTTCACATATTATAATTTTGGCATATTCCTCAGGAAAGCTTTATGTGAAGTTAATGCTTCACATTTAAGTCAATGCACATGGTGATTAGCATAATCAAGATTATCCATATTTGACATTAAATATTATATTGTGTTGCTTTATTTAATTAACATAAGCTTAACAGTCTTTAGTTTTTCCCTATATAGGCTCTTGTTAGGCTCAGATGTGCAAAGAAGAAACTTTACTCATTTTCTTATAACTGAACTCATTTCTCACAAGTCCATGCTTCCACTTCCGCTTAAGTTCCACTTTCATCTTAACTGATGACTCACAGTTTACAAGTCAGTCTTTCCAGAATTCCCTATGTTCCCTTATAAAGGTGAGCTCTCTTATTCTGGGATCAAACTGGAATTGGGGCAGGTAAACTTTTGAATCTTGTGCTCTGCTTCTATGGCCTCCATAGTGTTTTAGCCTATTTCTCTGGGATTCCACCATCCCATTCTAGGATCTGGTGCTTTGCATATCTTGTCTTTAACCTTCTTGCATCTGCCATCTTGCTTTGAAACACGTCTCAGCACTCTTTGTAATGGTATAAATACATTTTCCAATAGTTAAGATATGGGGTTTTCTCTGAGGACTGGGGTTATTCAGTCTAAATCCTGGGAAGCCTGGAATATAGTACCTTCTGCTCTGGCAGTCAACTCAAATTTACTGTGTTTCTATTCTAACTTTATTGCTGAGACTGACCCCCTAGCATCTTGGAATTTTTCTAGAGAAGTAGGGTAGGGACTACTTAGAGTCCAGAATTCTTACTTAGTTTGGAGAGAATAATGATGTTCATGACATCCTCTCTTCATGATTTGAAATAAAAAGCAAGGTTCACCAGACTATGGTTCCTGGGCCAAATCTACCCACATGTTCTTGTACAGTCTTCAAGAAGGGTTCTAACATCTTTAAATGGTCAGAAAAATGAAATAAAAATAAGACTGATATGGCATGGGATAAGTACCCAAATTTCAAAATTTATTGTACATAATTAAAAATCTCAGGTATTGACCTGAGATTGTGTTGGACTCAATTAGCATCTCTTTACCTTGGTGTCCAAGTTGGGTGGACATGTCCCTTATATTTCATTTCACCACAGTGATCTGTAATGGACAGTTGAAGTATTTGCATAAGTGGAAACCTGAAGCATTTTGTATATTTCTGACAGAATAGATCTTAATATTATAAAAAATTGCATTGAAACCAAGCACAATCATTCATTTGCATATGGTCTTTAACTGTTTTCAAGCTACAAGAGTTGAATAGTTGCAACAGAGCATAGCCTGCAAAGCTGAAAATATTTATTATTTGGTCCTTTATAGAAAAAGAATTGCTGAATCCTGGTATTAATGGTTTATTTTGAGTCCTCAAAACTTTTTTCTTTTTACATGTAAAGATAAACTTTGGAATGAATAAAACAAACAAGACATTTCTCTCTCAAGTGACTCATACAACTGCAAGCCTTGGCTTTTAAGAATATTATCTTTGCAATAAATTGACAAAAATCTACTTAAGGGCTCAAAAAGGCCAAAATTTTGCTCTCATTCTTTTTATTATTCACACTTGGGGTGCTGTGAATGAAGAAAATTCTTGTTATATCTTGAATAGTTAGGGATTATAAAAAATGAGGTTAGGGATTAAAAATGAGAAGGTTAGTGTTTTAAAAAAAGAGAAGCCACAGTTTAATGTAGAAAATTACCTCCATTACACCTCAGAAACAGGACTTGGCTAGCATTAAAAATAAACTAATAAATTACAACTGAGTAAGAATTTTTTTTTGAGCTTTTATAACCATTTAGTTGTTTTCATATACTTTAAGAGAAAATTTAGTCTGCATATGATCATATTGAAATGATAAATAGTAAACAAGATTTATTATATTCAATCTGAGGACAAGTAGGTAACTCATATTAAAGTAATTTATTTGAAGGTTGCTCAAAAAATTAACCTTTATAAATACATTTGACAAAAACTCAGTTTGAGCTTTGCAGACTCATACCTGCATGAAATGATAAAAATTATATTTAGGTTGGAACTACACATGATAAAATTATTGTTCATTCTTCAATGAATTGGCAGACTTTCTATTAACAATTATAAAGCTCTTGCCAAGCTCACTAAAACCATTATTAAATTAAATCCTCAAGCCCAAAACTAAAAAGCTCACAATTCTTTTAGTTTCTCAAGATTTCTAATATAGCTCAAATTGGTTGTCCAATTATATATACATACACCCAAGTGTATATATAAATATATACATAAACACCATACATGCATGCATATATTCATATACATACAATGGTAACATATATAGTATATATGTACACATATATACATTTATATTAGTATGTATACCTTATATCTCTTTCTGTAGATATATAGTAGATCTTCTTATTTATATTTTACAATCAATAAAGACAAAAAAACCTAACATTGAGATTGCAGTTGACCAAAATTACTTCTGAATTTCTAAATGCCTGATTACCAAGTCTTGCTTCAAAGGCAATGATATTTAGGTTTTCTGGGAAATAGTACCCTCTAAATACAGAAATGATGTCACTCTTTTCATGCTTTGGATCTAACTTTCATTTATCATATAGAATTAAATAGATATCTGTAGAAATACTGAATTTATTATGTTTTTTATAGGTGTACCTTGTTTTAATAAGGCTTAGGAGATTGAGTTTCAAGAATGAATTAGTTGCTATTTTTAAGCTGCCAGTTGACAATAAAATAGTTTATAAAAGTTGTTCTGCTAACCTTAGTTGTCAGTCACAAACCTCTTTTAATAGATTTCTTTATTAAATCTATATCTCAGCTTTTTCTCATTCTACAAATCCATTTTAGAGAGATTTAAAAAAATATTTGTTTTGGCAGAGAAAGTAAAAGAGGTGATAGAAAATAAAATTGAATTTATGCATTTATGTATTTTCTTCATATAAAAAGTATCAATGTGCTTAGAGTTAAGAAAAACAATTTTATTTTGAAAACATTTCTTCCAATTTACTTTCCAAGATGTGGATATCTTCAGTTGCATTTTCCCAATAAATTAGATGCAGTTGTCAATATTTCTACTATACTTAGAAATGAAAGCCAAACTCTTTTCTAAAAAGAGATTAAGCAATTTTTAAAAATTTAATTAAGCAACTTTTTAAATCAGCAAAAGTAAAATAGTTCTATGCCATTAAGAGAGTCAGTGTGGCTCACTCGGTGGCTCACGCCTGTAATCCCAGCACTTTGGGAGATCGAGGTGAAAAGATTGCCTAAGCCTATGGGTTCAAGACCAGCCCAGGCAACTGGGCGAGACCACATCTCTACAAAAAATCAGAATATTAGCTAGGTGTAGCGGTGCATGCGTGTAGTTCCAGCTACTTGGAAGGTGGAGGCAGAAGGATCACCTGAACCCAGCAGGTCGAGTGGAGTGCCATGGGTGGGCTACTGCACTTCAGCCTAGGCGACAGAGTGAGATTCCATCTAAAAAAAAAAAAAGAAAGTCAGTGTTTAGAAGGTTCAGTAACACTTGCTATAGTTTATCAAGCTAACCTTTAACAGGAGGGTGCTTTCTATTACTCCTTGTTAAATAGAATCTAGAAGGTTCTATTTCATGCTTTATTACAATGTATATATATTAAATAATATGCTATTAATTATAATATATAAAGATAATTTACATAGTTAGTATTTGGAAACTACTACTCCATTATTATATATGGCAAAAATAACTAGGTTGTATGTGTGTGTTCATGCACATTAATGTGCGGTAGTACTAAGAAGAATACATTTTGGCACAGATCTGGGTTTTCTTCCTCGATCTTGTTACCCATAGGCAAATACATTTTCTGAGACTCAATATTGCCATTTATAAAGTATCAATAACATAAGATTTTCATGAAGTTTCAAAGTTATATCAAATATATATCATCTATTTAGAGCTCAAAATTTAGTGCCCATTTAATCCTTTTTTTCAACTCTCTAGAATATGATTTCAATTACTATACTCAATTTTTAAAAAAAAAACTATACTTTTCATTTAATACAATCTTTACATTTGACACCTAATTTCTGTCTTGACCAAATAATCTGAGCAGACTCATTAGAGCTAAACTTTCTCAAAGTCTTATGGCAAAATCAACACAAAATCAGAGTAATAAAACCTTAGATATCCTCCGGTTGAACTGCTTATGCATTATAGAAACTCAGGTCACAACATTCATGGTGATTGTTCAATCAGCCTCTCATCTTCATGGTTCATCAAGCAACTCATCAATTCAGAGGCAGGGCATCCAATTTTAGATGGCTCTAATTATTTGATGGTTTTACCTAAGGAGAGCCAACATACAGTTCTATATAACTTTATTCAGCCTTTCATTTCATATAAATGCTAAAATATTCCTTCTCTATATCATCCCTTTTCTAGGACAAACATAAGCCCTTTTGTCCCTTAAGTGAAAAGAGTAACTTCTTCCCCATTGTGTTCTTGTCACTATTACTGAGCTAGGAACTATACTAAGCACATATTTTCTCGTTTAATGATCACACCAACCCTAGGAGGTGGGTGCCTTTGCCACCCTCCCCTAGCACATTATTTTAGATAACAGACATGGAAATAAACAAAGAATGTTTAATAGCTTAATCCAAATTACATAGCCAATACAAGGTACAAATTGGCAGGCTGACTCCAACTAAACTGTTAATGCTACAATAACATGGATGGGCTCAATTTATAAATGTTCTTTGTAGGATGAAATTAAATTTAAAAACTATATTCCAGATGTGATTTCACCAAAGCAAAATCTTTGCTTGCTTTGTTCTGAATGCTCTTATACAGAATAAGAAATAATATAAATGTTTTTTTTTCTCTGTAAAACAGATCAAGAATATTAATTTTGGGAGAAAACCATCTGTAGTTTCTTCTGAAGTTTAATATATTTCCCCTTTAAAGTCCAGGAAGACTTAAGGACGTCTTTCAAATTTATGACAGGTCCTATATTTCTGAGAGAAGAGGATAAAAATATTTCTTGTTGAGCAGAAGAATACTCAAAGGAAAAATACTGAGATCCTTTTTTTCTGGAATGTGGGATGTAGCACTCCCATAAGAAAATTGAGTAGGAGAAATTATGAAAATGATGACAAAGATTAAAAAATGGATTTAATTACTGGGCTAATTTTGAATAATTAGAAATAGCTACCTGGGCAGGTGTATTAAGAAGGCCTCTAGGGCTGAATCTGGCACTAGCAGGAGAGAGTACCATCAGTCACACCTGCCACGAACTCAGCAGTGAGAAGAAACAGCAGATATGCTGTATATTTGATATTGCTCAATACTGTAAGACCTACTCTAGCCTTATTTCCTTTTATGTGAAATCCCAGGGCAATCACTACTTTTATTTTTATAATATCTGCAATTCCATAATGAAATAACATAAAGAACATTCTCCCTGTACCTATCATTCTTGATTACTGCCCAATGATAATCTCCATTGATGATGAGTCTTCTATGAGAGTTTCATCTCCATCCTTCTCTTAACTTAGCTTTTATGATTCCTCTCCTCTGCTACTTCTACTCACTTCCTCCCCACAGATGCACACTAAACAAGCACCCTTTCTGCTGTGCATTGGAAATAATTTTTTTCGTGAGCAATGAATGGTATCTAGAGAGTATACACTCCTTACCTTAATTGAATCCCGACTTCTTGGGACACTTTCTCCACAAGTTCTTAAAGAGAAATATACCTTTCTACTTGGGCCACATAGCTGAAGAGAGACTAGTGGCTCCTCCTCACTCACCAGCACCACTTCAAGACCCTTGCTTCCCCATCCTTACATAAGCTCCTGCTCATGAGAATCAGACTACCCAACAATCTACTTCTCTGCACACCCTTTGTCTATCAATTTTATAGGCATTCCTGCTCATTCAATGAATATTTTGGTACTCTACTCAGTATCTTAGTATTTGATATCCATTTGATATCCTGTGATAGGACCTCTTTTGTATATTAGTTTCCCATCCCTGGGTCACACCATGAATTTTATCCTTACTCATTGTACTTCTGAAATTCCATTCTCTGATGATAGCTTGCATATCAAATTTTCTTTCTTTTTTTTTCATTTCTTTGTGTTTGTATTTTTTGGAAATATCCTCTATTGTGGTGCCTCATGTATGTTTCCAGTTTACCATCCTGAA
>NW_007232365.1:29592-48717 GCF_000164805.1 Carlito syrichta
CCCCCCCCGTGGTATCAGATTTATGTTCCCATGCTTCAAGGGAGCCTGCAATGTTACAGAGATATCTTTCAGTTTCCATTTTCCTCGACAAAGAAAAATAGCAAGCATACATTAGAAATGTCCTCAGCTTTCTTGCAACCTTATGTCCAAATGTATATATTCATACCCATCTCTCCTTGTCCAAGTAAGATAAAAGATGTCTTTCCTCATCCTTCTCACTGCTTCTCCTCTGCCCTTCAAGCCATGGCCCTGCCACCTCAAGATCCTCACATGGTTAACTTTCCCACTTTTTTTCTGGTATCTTCAACTATTTCCTCTAATACCTTTCCCCCATATCCAAGTTTCTTTCATTTTTAAAAAACTATTCTCACCCAATTTTATATTCACATTCAAAATAACACCTCCTCTTTCTCTTCCTGTTTTTATTCAAGTTTCCTGAGGGAACTGTCAAATATAGTGGCTGTTCCTCCTTTATTGAATATAATTCCTTGGCTTCCTGAACAACAGCAAACTGACATTACAGCTTTTTATACCTTCTACAGCATTTTGAAGTTTTTCTCAATAAGGGCACTCTTGTTCCTAAATCCAATAGAGATTTATTTTCTTGCATGTTGTCTTGGAAATAATGCAAATGGTTTCACAATTTTCCTTCTCTCTCTCCCTCTTCCCCTCTCTCTTTCTTTGTGAGTCAGAGTTTCTCTCTGTGGTCCAGGCTGGAGTGCAGTGGCATGATCACAGTTCATTGCAGCCTCAGCCTCCTTGACTCAGGCAATCCTTTTGTCTCAGCCTCCAAGTAGCTGGGACTATAGGCGCATGTCATCATGTCTGGCTAATTTTTTTGTTTTTTGTTTTTTGCTTTTTTTTTTTTTTTGTAGAGATGAGGTTTCACTATGTTGACCAGGATGGTCTCAAATTCCCAGGTTAAATCAGTCCTCCTAACTTGGCCTCCCAAAGTGTTGGGATTATAGGTGTGTACTACTGTGCCTGGCTGTTTTTTTTTATTATTTTATTTTTTATTGAGATAATTTACATAGAGTAAAATTAACCCTTTTAGTGTACAATTCTGAAGGTTTTGGCATATGAATATGATTGTAGAATCAATAAAATCATCACCCAAATTTTCCATGTGCCCCTTTGTAACAAACCTCTTCCCTCATTCAAACGGGTGACAACCACTGATCTAGTTTTTCTCCCCTCCTTTCTTCCCACCCTCCCTTCCTCCCTCCCTCCCTTTCTCTCTCTCTCTCTCTCTCTTTCTCTCTCTCTCTCTCTTTCTCTCTCTCTCTCTCTGGCATCAGGATCTCACTCTGCTGCCCTGGCTGGAGTGCAGTGGCATAATGGCTCACTACAACTTCAACTTCTTGGGTTCAGGCAATCCTTTCACTTCAGCTTCCTAAGTAGTTGGGACTACAGGTATCCATCACCAAGCCTGGTTTATTTTTCCAATTTTTTTGTATGTTGCTTAGGTTGGTCTCATACTCCGGAGTTCAAGTGATTTTCTCATTCTATGGCTTATCTTTTCATTATCCCAACAGTTTTTTAAGAGTAGAAGTTTCTAATTTTGATAAAATTTAGCATATTAATTTTTAATTTATGCATGGTCCTTTTCATGTCACTGTTAAGACATTTGTACTCAATCTTCTCTCCTATGTTTTCTTCTAGATATTTTATGTAGTTTTAGATTTTACATTTAAGTTTATGATCAATATTGAGGGGTTTGTTTTTTATTTTGGTGTTTTTTTTTGGTGCAAGATGTGAATCAAAGCTTATTTTTTTAAAGCACCATTTATTGAAAATACTATCCTACACTTTGCCTTCGTGTCTAGGGAAAAATTATATTTCTGTGGATCTATTTCTGGATTTTCCTATTCCACTGATCCATATGCTTTTTGCCAGTACTACACTGTCCTGAATACTACATATTTTTGTTTGTTCTGAAATTAAGTAATGTGAATTCTCCAACTTTGTTGCTCTTTTTCAAAAATATTTTGATTATTTCAGTTTCTGTGTGCTTCCATGTAAATTTTAGCATCAACTTGCCTCCAAAAACAATACTGCTGATATTTGGATCAAAATTACTTTAAATAGATCAGTTTGGAAGGAATTAGAATCTTAACAGTATTAAGTGTTCCAACCAATAAACAATGTATTTAGTGCGTATTCTTTATTCTTTTTTTTTGTAATTTCCAGCAGATATTGCACATAGGTTTTTTTTTTTTTTTCATATGTACACCTAAGTACTTTGTGCTATTGTAAATGGTGCTATTTCATACGGGCAATTTCAAATTATCCATTGCTAGTTTATAAAAATATGATTCATTTTAAAAATATTGATTTGTACCCTGCCTCCGTAGTAAACTCACTTATAAGTCCTAATAGCTTTTTGAAGATTTCTTGGGATCTTTAAATGTAGATAATCACACACTTAGCAAATAAAAGTGTTTCATTTATTCCTTTCAAATCTCTATGCCTTTTCTCCCCTTTTTCTTCTCTTACTGCACTGGGTAACATGTTGAAGGACCACTACTTTTTGTGACCTCTCCTTGGCGCCAAATTCTACTGAAAATATTTTCTACTGCTTTGATTACTCCTTCTCTGTCTATTTTATTTGTCCTCTGTCTCTTCTAAGTGACCATTTTTTTCTCACTCTTTTTTTTCTTCTTAATTTACACATACTCCTTTCAGACTGTCTCACAACTCACATGATTTTGATGCATATCTAAATGCTGTCTGTTCATGATGTAGTCACTCTTCTCAATCCCTGGTCTTCTTATCTAATTATGCTGGCTGAATATTGCAACGTAGTTTCTCAAAGACATTTAAAACATGGTAGGTCCGGAAAACATATCATTGCTTCTTCCCTCCCCTGTGTTTGCTATCATAATGAATGATTGAATAACCACTCAGATACTTAATCCGGAAATCTGAGAATCTTGTAGAATATCTCTTTCATGCTTAACTTCTGAGATTAAACAATTCAAATGATCTTTTGTAATTTGTCAAAAACTGTTAAATATTGGCAATTTCATATGGTTTTGCCTAATATATTCATTCAATCTCAAATTATTACAAATACCTCTGAAATTAATCCACTCTTTCCCAACCATTGTCATTGGTTTTATTCTCATTTCCTTCATCTCTATGTAGAATATACAATAATAGCCACTCAACTCATCTCTCAACTGGCCTTTGTCCAGTCTCCCTCATACCCTTTAAAATACATTCTTCAGACTGTGGCCAGCAGTTAAAAAGCTCATCATGGTGGTACTCTTAGCCAAATACTTTCATTTTTCTCCAACACCCTCAGTAAAATTCAAACTCCAAACCTCCAGTAAGACTCTATGTGACATGGTGCCAGTTTACTTTTTCTGTCTAGCTTCTGTTCTCATTAAGCCTCTCCTCTTATTTAACTCCTATTCTTTATACCACCCAATCTTGTCAAGAAATTCTAGTGAAGGAGTGGATATATTCTAGAGAAATAAGATAACAAAGCCTTCACTATAGGTTAAAGTTAATTCTGAAATCTGTTACTGGTTCACAAATTTTATTAGGCACCAATTTTTCTATTTGCTCACAAAGACAATAGCTTCTTAATGAAACAACTTCCAATTATTTTATGATTAATCTTTGTGGATTTGTGTGATCAAGTATTTGTTGTCAGTCAGAAATTATTAGCAAAGCATTTTTATTTCTATCCTGTCTACCTATTCTATTTATTTGTTCATACTTCAGAAAATCAAAGATTTCTGAACTTCAACTTTCTGTCTATATGCAGAATATTATAGTTTCATCATCTGGTTGTTGTAAGGCTCAATGAGACTATATACAAGAGGACATTTGATAAAATATGAGACTCTTTACAAAATGCTTATAGCCATCATTGCCTGGTATGGTTAAAGTCCTTTCATTTCTTATCTGTGCATTAATTTTCAATAAAACCAAACCAACAGAACTGTCTACTACAAGTATAAAAAGTTCATTGTATTTGCCTCATTGTTATTGTAACCACAGGGCAATCTTACTAACAAAAATTACATAAGCGTTTTATAATGAATAAACTTTGAAAAAAGTTCACAAGTACATGTCTATTATGTTAGAGATAGCCTGCCCAGGCTACATACAGAAAGCTAATAGGACTTCTCATCCATTCAACTTTATGATGAAGAGATTAAAATAATTCCTATACTAACACAGTCATAATCTTAATTTGTAACAACCTGAAAATAATACAAGTGCATAATAGTGATTCATATATACTTATAAAATTGTGTATTTATTCTTGCATGTTTAAACTTTAGTCACCTTCCCAGTGCTCTCTGATGCAATATGCCTATCCAGACTCTTTACCCATTGCTCAAAACAGTTTTTGAACTAGTCAATTTTGACGCCTTTTAGTGCTTCTGCTGTTTTTTGTTTCACCTCTTTCACGTGAACAAAACATTTTTCTTTGAGGATTTATTTTGTGGGGCGGGGGGAGAAAGTCACTCGGGGTGAAATCCAGTGAATAGTGAGTATGGGACATGGCGGTCATGCCATTTTTGGTAAAAAACTGCTGAACACTCAGTATGGTGTGGGTCGGAGCACTCCTATATCATCCATCATGAAATGGGAAAATGCCCTAAAATAATATTTTAAAAAAAAATTCACTGAAGCTGAATGGAGCCTCTCACAACAATGCTAGCTAGTACACTGATGCTGATGGGTTCCTAGAACATTTATCTAGTTGGGGGCAGCCTGTGCTGCAAGGGACTCATCTGTCAAAAAGATGATTCCATCTTTTTTGGAGGGTCCCCCCTCATAATTCACTATCCAAAAGATTATCTATTTTCATAAGATTCTTACATAGTTCAACCAAAAATATTACTTTGTTTTTACAGCAAATATTTTAAAGGTTTTCTATAATTTATCATAGATTCAAAATAAATAAATCAAAGCAGTCATTCATGTCCTATGAATATAATGCACATTTCCTATTCATTGCAAGTCCCCTGACAGTTACAGTCTTGTCTTTTTTTATACCTATATTTGGAAACAATGAGTAAAGTGGAGAAGCAATATCTAAATGCATATTCTACATTGAGCTCAAATGCCAAGACAATGGCCAAAAATATGTATATCTTATGAAAAAGAGTATTTTGCTGATAAACATTTATTAATGTAAAAAAGCACCTATTTTTCTGCTCTAAATGCAGCATAAATTAATATAATATGTTTATTCATCATTATCAAATAGTGTATCTGAAAAGTAGGAAATTTTATAATGAGTCTAAAGAAAGATGGTGCTCAATAAATTTTTTAAGTGAGAAAACAAACGAATAAATTTCTGATAAGTTAAATGTTTGACATGTTTCAACTAGAAAACCTAATGTCTTTCCTTAAGCACCTTATCTTTTCATGCACATTTTTGAAAAGGGCAAAACTTTTAAAAGATCACTGGCAACTTGAATTCTATTTTATATTCTCTCTCTTTCTCTGTCAACCATAGATTTATTGGCCTCTCTCTCTTTCTCAAAGTCCCAAATTACATAATTGCTTTAAAGTGTGATCACCTGACCAGAAGCCTGAAAATTACCTGATCTATTTAATATAACTTATTTAGCTGAATCAATTTAATTTCCAGGCCATATGTTCACACAATTATTTCACTTAATCCATTTCAAGGTGGCTTCCTCTTTTGTGCCTTGCTGATTCACCTTCCTTTGATTGATCTAACTCTAGAATAAATAATGACCTACATGAGAATTTTAGAATAACACTGCTGAAAAATCAAAAGATGTATTCTATTCATCTTATCAGGCCAAGCATTCCAGGAATAATAAGTCTTCTTTGAATTATGTGTCTTGGCTTTTTCTTTCATAGCAAATGAAAGGCTTAAAAAACGTATGTCCTGATCATACCTAAAAATGAAAATATGAATATTGGATTATCATTGAAAGCACAATAAATTCCAGTTAAATCACAATATGATCCATTACGTTTTCAATAATAATCATCAGAAGTCCTCTCTCATTTTTACATGTGCTGTGCCAATGTGAGCATTTAACAAATATAACAAGAGACATTGGTGTAATTAACCATTTTCTAGGTAGACATTTAGACAGTCCTGTTTTCTCACCTTTTCATATCCATTTGATTTCTAAAGTTTTTTTAAAAAATATACTTGACTTTCAGTAGTTTTCACTAGATTATCAAGTTTTGCACTTGTTTTAGAAAAAATAATGGAGAGTTGAATGACACCACTATATTCTGTGTGAATTAATCTCAAGTTTCTTCCTGTTTGTCCCACCTTAAGCTGGTCATTACAAATAAAAAGGAAGAGGAAAGAAGGACGTGACACTTTATTTGCATTAATTTTACCCTCTCTACTTGCCTCCTCTTTTCTAGAATCACGATTTAACGACATTAACCTTTTCTTTATTCTGCCTGTTCCTCCTTTTTTATTATAATTAGATAGATAAATAGATAGATGTTAAATATGATAAATTGACAAATTCTATACCTTATTTTCTTATATATGAAAGTCTGGCCTACATTTGATGTAAGTTTTTTTTTTTTTTAACTTACCAACTCACATAGTCTAAATAAAAAAATATATATCTTTAACCTTTTAAATAAATACATTAATTATGAAACATTCATTTTTCAAATAAGAATCAGTGATATTAAATTTCAGATTATTGATAATTTATTCTTTCAAAAGAATAAACTTGACTTATGTAGACTGGCTTTCAGGAAAAAGTCCCAGCCCTAGCTCTGGAGGTAATATAATTGTACTATGTCCTTAACCCACAAAATCTAACAGATTGGCTGAAAATTAATTAATTTTCACCATAGAGTATTATATCATTTGACCTATAAACAGATATTAATATGTGAGACCTATCAACTTCTATTGATTTGCCTATTTCCTCCTATATTTTTAAATTAAGTGCTTCATATTTGGAAAGCACATTTCTATTCTGTATATTCTCTATAGTATCTAGCAATGAGAAATTATGTGTTGATTAATACAACATGGAATATACAGTGTATTATTTAAAAAATTACATAATCCAAGAAAATAGATATGTAAAATTACATTATAATTAAAGCACTATAGATTCTGTGATAAAGGAAGTCTATAACTCAGTGTGCAAGTTTAAATAACATATTCTTCAACAACAAGTGCCTGTTAAACTCCCAAGATATACAGAATAACATAGTATAGATAGCAGATGCTGTCAGGAACTCACTAGAATCACCATCACCTTGATTATTTTATTGTGTATCTGCCAACTATCAACTGTCAACACCTCTGTTTCTGTCTGAGAGCTTTCTCTGGCCACCTGGTAACTTTATTATGTATGGGACAACCTGGACCACTATTTCCCCAGAAACAGCCTTTGACCACACACTGATGGAATTAATATATAAATACCCATCTCCTCACCTACTTAGGTGAGCTAAGTCTAAGGCACATGTTTTATATTACTATATGTGTTTATATTTATATTATAACATATATATAATAACCTATATTCATATTATAACCTGCCAGATTTCTCAAGTAGGTTTCAGTTCCCTTTACTCACAGCAGTAACCTGTTTAAAAACAAACTGTTTACTGTCTATCTTTGCTGTCTTTCCACTTCTCTAATAATATTTTCAAAGATGACATTGTAAAATAATTATTTGCTCTCAAAATCTTTGTCTCAGGGTTTGCTTCTCAGGAAACCACATTAAGATAGATAGTTTAGATATAAATATTGATATATAAAGTAGATATGCATAATTACCTGTTTAATTGTCATCATCTCTAGCACTATCACTCAACATCAAAACTGCTAACAGACAGCATTAATAAAATGTTATAATCATTAAATCAGTCAAGAGATTTATGTACCTGAAATTACTTAAAATCTTATGATAATCTTGAGATAAATAATATTATTTCTCTATTTTATAGATAAGGGAACAGAAACAGAGTGGTGGAGTGATTTTCTCAAGGTCAGACGACTTTAAGTGACAGAAAATTTATATAGTTATGAATTTTCAGTTCAGACATTTAAATAATAACAAGAGACTATATGTAATTTGCCATATGCTATCACAAATGAAAATATTATTGGAGGAAAAAGGAAAAGTATTTCAACTGGCAAAAAAAAAAAGAAAAGTAAAGTAAATAATGCCAATATTGTGGCATTACCCTGCTCATATTCTCATATTCTGCTCATAACTTCACATTCTGCTGGTGGTAAATTTTCATACAAGTTCATAAAGGAATATTTAGTATGTTTTGTTCAGTGTTACATGTGGTGGCAGCAATGTAAAAAACCATCTGTAAAGGACTAGAAAGGTCAAATGAGGTGACATACAGCTCCCTTTGCAGCAGTTAGAAGTCAAGACTCAATGTACATGTAGCTACATATACATGGACTGAGTGGAAATATATTTTTAAAAATGAGAATTATAGCAAAATATCACCTATAGGCACTTAGAATGCAAAAGGATAAGGATTAAACAGTCACCTTTGAGGCAGAAAAATGGGAATGGGAAAAAAAATGGAATAACCAAACCAAGAACAATGACAAGGTCTTGCACCATCAAGTAATCAAGTGTTGATAAGTCAGGAGTATGGTTAATTTAGCTCTGTTCCTGAGGCCCAGTCGCCACTATCACCACCAAATAATAATAATAATAATAATAGCAATAAAATACAGCAAAGTCCTGTATGGAGAGAAAAATCTTTCATTTCTGGGTCTCTGGGGCCCAAGTAAAGTGAGCAAGTCACAGAGTTATAGCTGGTTAAGCCAAGGCTCAGCCCCAGTGGTTTCCTTCAAAGTCCAAACACTTACCACAAGTTTCCCAGTGCTGTTAAATTCAAATATTTTATAAAGTTTTCTGGTATCCTTTAAAAATATGTTGAAAAGAATGTAAATCCTTTAATGTGCTTGTATCAAATTCAGAATTATAATATTAAAATTCTCAAAAATGTGAAACATAAAAAAAGCAAAAGTTTCTAAAAGTGACTAGAATTGGTCCAAATAGTAATTTATCGAAATAAAAAATGAAGAGCTACCCATCTCCAATTTAGCTTAATAAATCTGGGGTTCAAGTGTTTACTTAGTTTTAAACAGAAGGTATTTCAATATTTTGTAAAGACTACTCATGGAATATTTTAGAGAATGAGATGACAGTCATTCGTTTTGAATTGCAATTGAAAAATAATTCAGTGCATACATTAAGGCCACATTTTATAGTCAACATCTCTTCATGTTTAAAATCCACTAGTAAGTTTCATGGAATAAAAAAGGGCTATTTTATGGAAAAATTAATTATATCAGGGAACACAAAAAGAAGCATAAGGTAATGAACTCTGCATTGATAAATTTACTGGTAGAGGAGTATATTTTTCACACTTCAGAGTATAAATAATAAAGAACAATTTATCTCAGTTTTTATTATAATATTCCTTATTATCTATATCTAATTTCAAAATAATGTTTATAGCATTAAAAAACATACGGATAGGTAGAAGCTCATATCTGTAATCCCAGCACTTTGGGAGTTTGAGGTGAGAGAATCGCTTGAGCCCAAGCATGAAAGTCCAGCCTAGGCAACATAGCAAGACCTCATCTGTACTGAAATAAAAATTTACAAAAAAATAGCTGTGGTGGTATGTGCCTATAGTCCCAGCTACTCAGAAGGCTGAGTTGGAAGGATCACTTGAGTCTAGGAAACCAAAACTGCAGTGAATCATGATTGTGCCACTGCATTCTAGCCTGGACAACATAGTGAGACCCTGACTCAAAACAAAACAAAACAAAACAAAAAAACAGTATATTTCCGAAATCTACACAAAAGATGTCACTGATGAAAAGGAAACTGAAGGTATAGATGCTATGGTCACATAGTAAAATGCTTTAAAAATTGTTTTAAAATAGTCTGAATCTCCAAAGAATTTGCAAAACTAATAGTGTCTTTATATACATTCGTGTCTATGTTATCTGCCTTCCCACAAGGATAATCTTTCACATATCCATAGTCCATTGTTTGAACGAAAAAATGACATTAGCGTGATAATAATAACTGAAATACAGACCTTATTCAGATTTCTCCAGCTTTTACATATGTACTTCTGTGTGTGTGTATATGTGTGTATTATACGGCATTTTGTCACATGAGTAGATTTGAATAACCAACTGCACAATCAGGACACAGAAATATTTTCAACACTATAAAGAAACCCCTTAATGTTGTCACATAATTATTACATCCTCTTCTAACAGTGGCAATCACTGATCTGGTCTCTACTATTATAACTTTATCACTTCATGAGTGTTATTTAAATGAAATAATACTATATGCAAACACATTTGATTTTTTTTCTACTCAGCATAAATATCTTCACCATCTATCCAAGTCATTAAAGGTATCAACTCTTGGTTGCTTTTCATTGCTGAGTAGTATCCCATTGCATGGATGTGCCACAGTTTGTTTACAAAATTACATGTTAAGGGGCATTTGTTATGAGCATCTGTGTGCTGATTTTTGTGAACATACGTTTTCATTTTTTGCAGAATGAGTCCTTAAGAGTGTGTTTGCAGAATGTATATGTGTTAGTTTTTGAGGAAACTGCTAAACTATTTTTCCAGAATTGCTGTACCATTTTACCCTCAATGTATATGAGATCCAGTTTTTTTGTATTCTCAGTATCTGTTAAATACTTTTTTCACTATCATGGAAATCACATGATTGCTCTAAAACAGTAATTTTCAAACAACTTTAATGTGCATAAAATCACTCAGAGTTTAAGATGCAGATGTCCTAATAAATACTAATGATAATAGTTATAGTTTTTGTGTCTCTAATGGACCAGGTTGACCCTAAGCTGTTTAATGCCCACAATAGCTTTCTGAGATAGCTTATTATTGTCATCTTGATGATTAAAAAAAAATTAAGCCTTAGAGTGACTTAATAACTTATTGACAACCACACATAGTCAAGGAGAGTGTCAGGGTTTCAACTTCTGTTTGAATTCAAAACAAAAGCTATTCATTAAACCACATAAAAGATAAAAGAAACTAAATGTTTCTATGGCATAATTATAAACTGAAAATTACAAAAGTTCATGAACAGGGACTGGACATAGAAGAATGACAGCACTTAATTTGTTGAGATAAATTTTTCTCTGTTAAGATTAGTTTGCAAAATGCTAAAGGCTAATTTGTAAGGTAAAAAATATCCAGACCCTTCAAATACTTTTGAAATAGGAAGATCAATGTACAACTTATCAAATTGTTATTTTGTAGAGAAAAAAAATATTTTAATTAAATATGTCTCAAATATATATACACTATGCTTTTTTAACATCAGAATTTATTAAAATTATGCCAATAAAATATACTTTATAAAGCAATGGAGACAGAGTTTCTCTCTGCAATAAATTTGGAGCATAAATTCTTTATGTCTTGTAGAATCTAAACTTTCTGGACAAGTGCTTCTATGAGTATCAGATTTTCAAATAGTTTCCTTCAAGATCAAACATTTTTAGTAGAAAATTATTGAGTTTTCTATTGCTTGGCATAGACTGAGAAATGTTGTTATATGTTCTCTTACTATAACAAGCATCCCATTTAAGTGACATCTATGTAAACATTTGGTGTACAAGATGATGTTGAATTTGTCCTCAGCTTTCTCTCACATGTTGGCATCTGTCTTCAATCTGTTTAGAAGAATGAGCTCCCCGGTTGTTGTTTGTTTATTTATAATAGTTCAGCTTTTTTCTACAGCAACGGGAGATTTATTGAAAAATACGCCTTTTCTAACCTTAAGAATTATAGTCTAAAATGCCAGTTAGTAGGCTCTGTGTTTAATCAAAATGTATATCTAAGGTACCTAGCCTGGAGCAGTAATGTAATGTGCCTCCTCACAAATACAAATTCTGCAAAACTACTGTTACATAAACTGCCTCTCAGATGCAAAATTTCCACTCAACCTCCACTTCTAGGTCAAAATGGATGCTCACCAACATTCTCCTACCTATTAATAACCTAAAGGGCATTCATAGGTTCCATTTCCCTTCCTTTTGCATGTGCATCTTAGATTTGCTCTTTGTAGGACCCAGGAAGGATGGTGAAACTTATTGCAGCTGATTTTATTGAATAGGGCAGAAGTGTAGAATCCAGCCTCCCTGAGTATCCTCTCATGACCTTCCCACTGCCTTCACTTTGCCTGGAAAATAGGCCTTGTGACACTAGACATGTTCTGGCTTTTGCATAGTAGCCTCATCCCTTTCACATCTCCATTTACTGACCCTGCTCTTCTGACCTTTCCAAGTGGGCATAGTTCTTTCCTGCCTCTGGAAGCTCATGCCTGACCTTCCTGCTGCCTGAAATGCTCTTGGCTAAACTCCAGATGTCTGGTAAATGTCTCAGGTTTACTTCATCAGATTCCAAATTTCCATCAATGTTTCTGTTGTACTCCCTCACATAGTCTCCAGTTTCTTTTATATGTATATTTGTAATTATATATACTTGTATACATACATATATTATATGTATATTTGTAATATACTGTACCATTGTAATTATATTGAAACTAAATATACATATATAATGCTATTTGAGATAGTATTTGTTTAGAGGCTAACATCTACATTAAAGTGGAAACCCCTTAAGGGAAGGAAAAACCTTGCCTACTACATATTTAGTGCCTTTCCTAGTACCAGTCATAAATCAGGGTTCAATACATATTTATTGTGTGAATCATCTGCCTCATAAATACCTGCTCTGCTTGTATACCCAACGTTTCTGAAATGGACACTGTTAAGCAAACCTTTTGATTTAAGATGGAATCAAGTTCAGAGCCAAAGGCCACTAAGTTGCCAAACCATATATTTTGAACAAAATTGTACTACAGCTCTCTATAGTTCAGAAATACTTGTCTCTAAATTTTATTCATGGATAATGTTATAAGTATTAGTATAATTATACAATTTGTCTAAAATTTTATGTACAACACTCAACTGAATGCTTTTCTCTAAGTAAATATGTGGACTATCCAAGATCTGCTCAATTCATTCTCCAAAAATGGCCTAAGTGCTGTCAGTATTTTACTTCCGCCTTCTTGTATTTGGTGGACTACAGCTGTATCTGAGACATTGTAAAAGTAATATCATCTGAATTCTTCAATAAGGAATATTTTCTTGGAAAAAGAATTAAAATCAGATTCGATTTTGTAAGATACTGCTATGACAAACATAACTGCCTGAGACTTATTTGAATGAGAGTTTGAGAGTAACAAATATATTGATTTTCAGCTCTTGCCATTTGTGACAACATGTGTGAACCTGGAGGACATTATGTTAAGTGAGATAAGCCAGATGCAGAAAGACAAATACTGCATGATCTCACTTATATGTGGAATCTAAAATAGTCAAACAGAGACTAGAATGGTGGTTATCGGGGTTGAGAGGAGAAATGGGGAGATGCTGATCAAGAGGTAGAAAGTTTCAGTTAGGAGGATGAATAAGTCCTAGAGATCTAGTGTACAAAAATGTGACTACAGTTGACAATAATTGACAATATTGTGCTGTATAATTGAAATTGACTAAAAGAATAGCTCTTGAATTTTTGTACCACAAAAAAACCCAGAAAAAATACTAATGGTGTGACGTGATGGATATGTTTATTAACTTCACTGTGGTGAATATTTTACAATATATGAATATATAAAATCATTACATTGATACTTTAATGTATTTAAATTGTCAGTGTCAACTATACTTCAATAAAGCTGAGAAAATGATGTAAACCCTTCCAAAATAGAAAGTTATCAATTATTCTGTCTGAGTGACAAAATATTTTGTTTATGAATGTTAAAGTATGATTAAGAATCATAAGATTTGGTGCAAGTTAAGAATCAGTTTGATTTGGTGCAAGTGACAATATTTATTAATATGCTATTTGGCTAGTTTTCTAAAGCATATACCATTAATAAAACTGTTGGTTTGTTATTATTCACATTTTTTTCTGAACTAAGAAAGTAATATGGATATTTAAAAACATACTTAACATTTTACCCCTAAAATAAATTATGTGAATATCTAAAATATCATATTAAGATATTACTTTCTCCAGGACCACTACTAGAAAACTCAGCAACCTGAAAGTAATTAGTTTCACTGACTTAGTTAGGAATCTAGATTCCAACTTAAAACTTAAAAAATCTTGTAACTTAAAAGAATATTTAAAATACAGTTATAATCTCTTAAAATAGAAACAAATAGGTTTCCAAATGACTAAATTAGTTAGAAATATTTGTCATCAAATTCTCAAAGCAGCTGGGCTCGGTGGCTCAGTCTGTAATCCCACGCCTTGGGAGGCCGAGGTGAGTGAATTGCCTGAGCCCGCGGGTTCAAGACCCGCCTGGGCAACTTGGCAAGACCTCATCTCTACAATAAATCAAAAAATTAGCCGGGCGTGGTAGTGCGCACCTGTAGTTCCAGCTACTTGGAAAGCTGAGGCAGAAAGATCACTGGAGCCCAGCAGGTCGAGGCTGCAGTGGCTGGGACCAGCCATTGCACTCCAGTCTGGGTGACAAGAGTGAGACTCCAACTCAAAAAAAAGAAAAAACAAATTCTCAAAGTATAGACTTAACATTCTCTAAACTATTCCAAAAAGTTTCAAATTATTAGGAACTTTCCCATCAGGACATAGAATATTTCCATAAGGAGCCTATTCTGGTTATAAACATATGATACATTTTATATTCTTTCAGTCTCCAGAAACACTATAGAGTAAGATCTTGAGTCATTCATAATTATAAGAGTATGATTACTTACAATAGCATATGTGATTCAAATATTTGTTTAGGTCAATGTCCTTTAAAACTATTCTTCCTGATTTACATAATGATAATTTTTATTAAAATAAAAGATGATCTGGCTGGGCATGGTGGCTCATACCTGTAATCCCAGCACTTAGGTAAGCTGAGACAGGAGGGTTACTTCAGCCCAGGAGTTCAATACCAACCTGGACAACATAGTGAGACCTCATCTCTAAAAAATAAAAAATAAAATATTAGCTGGGCATGGTTTGTGTCCCTGTAGTCCAGGCTACTCGGGAGGCTGAGGAGGAAGGATTGCCTGAGCCCATGAGGTCTAGGCTGTGGTGAGCTATGATTGTGCCATTGCACTTCAATCTGAGGGGACAGAGTGACACTTCAACAACAACAACAACAACTACAACAACAAAGCCCGTCTAACATAGTCACATTTCAGTTTTCTACCATAAATAAATAAAATTAAAGGTATCTTGAGCTTTTATTTTTAAACGACAAAGCTATACATTTTTATACAGGCAAATAGACAATGGGATCAAGAATTTAATGGGTATTTGATTTTTCTACATATCATCTATTCAGAGTGTATAGTATATAGATCTATGTATTCAATATGAATAAAATTAGTTTTGCTATCTATAACTACATCAAGTGAAAGTACTCAGAAGGTGCTTGGGGGATGTTTGGAATTAGATTATGGTCAATGTGATACACATAAAAATCACACTCTGGAACCCCAAGGGAGAATCTCAAAAAGACAGCCATCCTACTGAACAATTTCATGTGTAAATCAGAAACGCAGCTACATCTCAAGTGGACAGTTCTATGGAGGATGCTCCATGGTCAGGAGCAGCAGGGATTGGTGTTTGTAACATTGATCAGTGATTTTGTCAATCACAGTCATCCCTTTGTTGATACTTTCCCAAGGCAATGCCAATAATGTGGAGAATTTCTTATTAGAAACAGTTTAATGATATTCAGAAAAGAGGAGAAAGGTCAGCACTTCACCCAACCTCCACCCAAAAGTAGGGTCACTCTGGTCTCTAACCAAAGACAGGCCTCCCAAACACTGCTGAAGAGGTCTCATAACAGATAAGCAAATAGATAATCAATATTCTTCTCATGTTCCATATAGCCTTTGACTCAGCATGTTTCTATCATTCAGAGTTTATTGAAAGTTAGCTGGAAATTACTGCATGTTTTCCTACCATTTCAAACTAGTGAACTTGGAGGGCAGACAGCTTTTAAATTAAATTCAAGGGAGACAAGTTTTTGCGTGAAAGAAAAATATCCTAACAGGTGTAAGAAAATGGGATTTAGACTAGGAAGACAAGTGGATGTTTTATAAAATCTGAATTGACTCACAACAATCAGAGTACAACTAGCAGTAGC
Organism: Carlito syrichta; assembly: GCF_000164805.1. NCBI lineage: Eukaryota > Metazoa > Chordata > Mammalia > Primates > Tarsiidae > Carlito > Carlito syrichta. Next base: position 45,807 of record NW_007232365.1, read on the forward strand.
TTAGGGATTAGTCTTTAAAGATGACGATGGCTGTTTTGTGCTGATAGGTACAAGCATCTCCCAAGAATTGACTGGCTTCTGTTTGTTTAGTAAAGATTTCCTACAGGTTATTCCTGTTAAGCTTGATAGCTTGTTAACAAAGAGTTCCTGCCCAAGGGTACCTTATAGACATTTCACATTGTACTAAATGGCAACATAAAATCTACATTCTTAGACAGGAAACAATCTGTTTATCAAGCCTTCCTGGGTTTCCCACCTTAGGTGCATATTTGCAAACCAAATTTACGACACATCATGTCTTGGTTCATGTCTCAGATATCAGGACAATGCAGTGGGTGAAAATCAGACATCAGTAAAAAAAGATAAGTTTACCTCTAGGTGTAATTTTGCTGTAATTAGTATGTGCTCTGGGAACATTTCTGTCACTTTTCAATAAGCTGATAATTCTCATTTAGGATACAATGCAAAATAGGCATTGCTGCAGGGAGAATATTGTGGGACAATGATTTTGTGAAAGAGAAGATATTATACTATCACCCTGTCTGTTTTTAAAAAAATGTACTTCCAAATACACAGTGGATGGTTTTTTTTACACATTAGATATGTTAAAATAGAACAAGTCTTGCTTGTCTACGATTATAATTTTGATTGTTGTTTTCTCTGAGAGAAGTTGGCCCTTTGATAAAGATTGACAATACATTTAATAGAGTTTCATGAGAATTCATTCTACAGACATACACTATAAGTATAAGAATTAATAAACTTCCATTGCTTAAAATGTTTAAATCATAAAAATTGTCAATATTTTAAAGGCGCCATGGTGTAGCTGTATGATTTTTAAGAGAGAGGAAAAGAGGAAATAGCAAAGGCACTACTGAGACAGGCGCTGAGGTTAATAAGTTAGTCAGTCAGAATTAAGATTCATTTTATTATAAGTTACTTTAACTATAAAAACAAAAAATACAACTGTAAAACAATTCTAATTTATGGAAAAATCATGAAGTAGATTTCAAAGTGAAGAGCACTTGTAATTAAAGTAAGAATAAAAGCACACTGATTATTATCTTAGTCTAGATTCTACTCATCTCTTTGCCATATACAGGAAAAGTTTTGTTTTGCAAAATTAAACCTACATCACTAATCCTAAAATTTAACTCATTGTCATTACCAACATCATTATCACCATAACCATCCCACCACTACTGTTATTTCCATCTCACGCTCAAACTTATCAAATATTTGAAAGTTTCTTTCATGCCAACCACTTAAACGTTGCCACACCACTAATAAAAGCTGATTCTTGGCTATGACTTTAATTCTTAAATATTTGAGTTATTAACTACTTATTAATAAATATCAACTTAGTAAATACCATGGCTCTCCTATTCTAAATGTGTTAAAATGATTTTAATAACTGGTCTTAAGCCATATATAAAACAAAGAAGTTATTTCAATTCTTAAACACATTCATGGGTTTATATTTTTAACAAAGATTACACTCAATGGCATTGCTTTTGAACTGAAAAACATATTTTAACTAAGTTTTTTATTTAGAGATAATTGTAATGTGCAGTTTTTTTGTTTTTTTGTTTTGTTTGTTTTTCAATATTTAATAATCAATATTTTTTATTATGATGTTGTAGGGTACAGTTAAGGGTTAGGTATACAAATACGTTTCATTCAGGTACCCTATTGATAAGAGTTGCTTCCCCATCCCCAGACAGATATTTGCTACCGTTAATCCCATCTCCCTCCCCCCCCCATAGTTTCCCACTACTGTCAGTCATTTTCTTATAGTATTAGGTTGGATGTTCAAGGTCCATTATATGAGTGAGAACATGTGATACTTGGACCTTTGTTTTTGTGAGAGGTCACTCAGTATTAGACTCTAGTTCCATCCAGGTTGCTGCGAAATTCATTATTTTGTTCTTTTTTATGGCTGCATAGTATTCCATCATGTATATGTACCACATTTTTTTAATCCAGTCCTCTTTTGATGGGCAGCATGGTTGCTTCCAGGTTCTTACTATTGTGAGCAATGCTGAGATAAACATACCTGTGCAGGTATCTTTTTTATAGAGTGATTTGAGTTATTCAGGATATATTCCCAGTAGGGGGATTGCAGGGTCATATGGGAGGTTGATATTTAAGGCTTTTAGGAATCGCTACACTGCTTTCCACAGAGGTTGCACTAGTTTACACTCCCACCAACAGTGTAGAAGTGTTCCCTTTTTGCCACACCCTCTCCAGCAGCTATTATTTTTTGAGTTGTTGATAATTGCCATTCTGGCTGGAGTTAGGTAGTATCTCAGTGTGGTTTTGATTTGCATCTTTCTGATGATTAGTAAGGTTGAACATTTCTTCATATGTCTGTTGGCTGCTCGGATGTCTTCCTTTGTGAAGTGTCTGTTCATATCTTTTGCCCATTTTATAATGGGGTTGTTTGTTTTTTTCTTTTCAGCATGTTTGAGTTCCTTGTAGATCAAAGATGTTAAGCCTTTGTCTGACCTGGTGTTGACAAATACTTTTTCCCAGTCTGTAGGCTGTCTCCCTGCTCTCTTGATGGTTTCTTTGGCTTTGCAGAAGCTTGTCAGTTTAATGAGGTCCCACTTGTCTACCTTATCTCTTATCGCCTGTGAGTTTCGGGTTTTGTTCAGGAATTGGATGCCAGTTCCAATTTCCATGAGGGTATGTCCTTCATTTTCTAAGGTTCCTATGGTTTGAGGTTTTACATTTAGGTCTCTGATCCATTTGAAGTTAACCTTTGTGCATGGGAATAGATAGGGGTCCTGTTTCATTCTTCTGCATGTGGTCAGCCAGGTTTCACAGCACCATTTACTGAATAGGTTCTCCTCTCCCCAGTGGTAGGTGGTGGAGGTTTTGTTGAAGATGAGTTGGTTGAGAAATTGAG